>NC_053027.1:173362266-173506196 GCF_003073215.2 Triticum urartu
CACTTACACCTCTTATATGCACAACTTGCTCTCAGCCTCTTAGAATCACTCTTTTCGACTGTATAGTCAAATTCATGTTTAATTGCAAAAGTAGAAAGTGCATTCTTGCAGTCCAACAAAGAGGGGAATACCGAGCCTTCTGCAAATAATGGGTTCTCCTTGTTATATACTACAACAGGTCTGTCCTCCTCCTCCTCTTCCTCTTCATCAACTAAACCCATGTCTCTATTCTCTTCCTCTTCAGTGTCAGTGGATTCATATGCTGGAGGATTATCTTCCTCTTCCATATCTGCCGAATCATCTTCTTTGGTAGACTTCTTGACCAAGTCTGGATACTGCCGCTCATCATCATTATCCGAGAGAATAGCATCATCAGGTATAGCATCAACAGTTATGTCTCTATTAGCATCGTCAACACTATTAGACTGCTTGACTCCCTGTATGTTGACTGTATCAACATCAACTGCCTGACTCCATGTATGTTGACTCTCACTGTAACAAGGTTGTGTAGGTGGATTATGGCTAGGTGTGCTAGGAGTTTGGGATTTTTGAAGAACCTCAATTTGCATAGATATTTTCTTTGAATCTTGATGTTTTCCAAACATCAAAGCTGCAGCATCATCATCACATACAACAGCAACCCATTTATTCTGCTCCCTGTCATAGTACTTCAACTCAACGTAATCACGCCACCCCCATGGATAGGTATCACACAGTTTGTGCAGCAATGTTTTGTGTGTGATACTAGGTTCTACGAATAGATGAAAATCAAAGCCGCCAACATATCGCTTGAGACCATCGCTATTCTCACGGCTTGTTTCCATCCTAACTGTCATCATACAAGCAGTATCTGCATCCATCCTGACCATTAGGAACACAAGTACCAAATTGCACGCGATTATCAGTAAGGCAAAGTCAGCTACTACAAATTCTATGTACAAATTTCGACCTCTACAAGTTATATTAAACCACACACGCACACTAAGAATTAGTATACTCACAATGCAAGAATTTCAGAGCATATGTCATGTTGGGGCGTCCTGTGGCCGATGCAAGCCTCCGATTCGGTCCTGCTGTCCGTCGCCATTGCCGTGGAACAATTGCACTTCAAGACTCGGGAGGAGCTGCGGAGTCAGCCGGGAGAAGCGACGGAGCTGCCTGCCTCCGGTGGCGGTGCCGGGCGGGAGGAAGAGACGAAGCTGGGATGGGTGGCGGCACTCGGCGGGAGGCGCCGCAGCTGTGGCGAGTGGGGGCGCGCCAGAGCTGGGCGGGCAGCCCGGCGACCGGCGGTGCCAGGTGAGGATTTTGGCAGGCGGCGGCGATGACTGGGGATATTGGTTCCGGCTGGGGAAAGGGAAACTGCCACGAACAGATCGGGTCAAGGATTAGATAAGATTTTGTTTAGTTAGGTTCAGACATCTGTATATAAGGTCTGTATCTCCTCACAAAACAAACTTTTTCCATGGTTTAGTTGGTTAGCTCGTTCGCCTGTGTAGCCCGTGGTCTTGGGTTCGAACCCCCAGCCTCCCAATTTTTCTTCTCTTTTTCTCATGCGGCCCTTACAAATGGGATATGGGTAATTTCGTCATCTTACTTCAGTCAACGTGTATTGACCAAACGGTAACGGTGAAAAATGGTCTTTTTGAGCTTGATTTAACAGAACAGTGGCATTTTTGAGTAGTGAAAATGTTTAGTGGCAAAACTGAGTAGCGCTAGACAGCCGATGGCAAAACTGATAAAAACCCTTTAAATTATGTCATTCTATCCGTGAAATATATCATGCCATCATGTTTCCATCGACGGCATGTTTGTGATTTATGGCATGCCAACCACTTTAATAGACACATCGTATAGTTATATCATGTCATCCTGTTCACATAGTCATCATATTTTGAAGTATGTCATTCTATCCTGTTTAGTTAGCCATCATACATGTGAAATTGTGTCATGCTATCCTATTTAATTAGCCATCATATATGTGAAATTATGTCCTGCTATTCTGTTTGCTTAGACAACATAAATGTGAATTATTTCATGCCTTGTTTTCTTCCCTACTATCCATTGCACCTGTCTATCTTACAATGTCTGTACATTCAATTACTTTTCTTGTTTATCAGCCATTTCAATTGGAGGGAGTGATGGCGGTATCTGTGGGAGTAAAAACACGGTCTTCGGAAAAGATCGTGCTACCTGTCGATGCAGATAGAACCACGGTTGTACTTGCCCAAGAACCAGCCCCACCACATATAACCCACACTCGTGCAGATTGTACCCCTACCCAGTTGGACAGAGAACCAGCTACACCCCTTCTAACCCCAACCCCAGCAGATAGACACCCAGTTCCCGTTGACACAACACCGTCTCCACCATAGAGCACCCAAACACGAGCAGTTAGTAAGGCAACTGTAGTGTCCAAATCATGAGGACCACCACTTCAAACCCGAAGTCAACGCTTAAAGCAGAAGAAGAATTGTTCTCAGGTCAGGTTCTGTAGCTATGGTTCATACTACTTTGCTCTTGCATCACTGTATTTACTGATACCAACTAATTTCAAATTTGAAGGATGCAATTGAAACTCCAATGGCGCAACAGGTATGTTTTAAACCTGTTTCTTCAACGTGTTTGGCTGTTTGCTGTTGTAACTTGCTCTATGTTGATTTCAGTTTCAATTGAATAAACAGTTATGTTCTCATGCCATGCACATTACAAGTGTTGTTATTACTGTGTAGTTTCCCACACTTATATTCTGTCTATGCTGCTTTGTCTTAAATAGATATGATTCGAACTGTATCTATCTTGATTTGGCAACATAAACTAGAATGATATAGACCATACAATGACCATACTACATAGATATATGTTTGTTTCATGTTGTTATCCTGTCCACCTTACTACTGAACTAGTTTACCAAAATGAGTTTCATATACTACATTGTAAACCTGAGATGTGTTTGTTTGTTTCTCTTTTAGAATGCGGATAAATTATTGGAGAAGAGTACCCTGTTATGCAATGGTAAAGGAAGTAATGCAGATAAGGTTCAAGATAGTGAGACATCCCTGTTGGTCTCCAAGAAAGCTGATAAAAACTATATTGAAGACACTGAGACAACCCCAAAGTCCTGTCTTGATGTAGTGTTCGAGTTACTGGCTACCACTGCTGGCACCAGCTCTTCGAACTCGTTGCCTGAATCAGTTCGGCTTCTTGAGTCTCAACTTCAAGTTGAAAGACATCGATCAGATGTTATGCGACAGGAAGCCGAAGGACTGAGGAAGTCCCTGCAGAATTCAGATGCATACTTTCTGGTGCAACAGCAAGCGCTGGAGGACTTAAGCGCCAAACAAGAGAAAGTTAATAAGCTTGCTAAGCATCTTGCCAGCATTATGGGTACCCAGGATATTGTTTCTTGACTCTTCTGAAGTGGTTTCAGTTCTGGACTTGTTTTGCTGCGGCGTTTATATGCTGCTTTGTTCCCTATATTTGCACTGGTGGCGAACTTTGATGCCCAGTGGATGTAATATGTGTAATAGCCGTGATAGCCTAGCATAAGTTGCTTGCTTATTTATTTCCTTGTTGTCTTGTTTATTTGTTTGCTTGTAGTCAGTGCAGTTCTTTTTCTGTGGTTTGCTAGTGGCTGCAATAACCTATTTTTTAAAACTAGGCCACAATAACCATGGGCTAATATTTACTGTAGTGACACTGGGCCTCCTACGGGCCGTAGAAACAGTGGGCCTTCTACGGGCCGTAGAAACAGTGGGCCTTCTACGGGCCGTAGAAACAGTGGGCCTTCTACGGGCCGTAGAAACAGTGGGCCTTCTACGGGCCATAGAAACAATGGGCCTTCTACGGGGTGTATCATCAATGGGCCTTATACGGGCCGTATGATCGATTGGCCAAACATGGGCCAAACAGACTGCATTCTGGCCGTAAACGGGCTAGAGTTGGAATCGTCCGTTCATGGGCCGACCATAACGGGCCATCGTTAATAGGCCGTATTTGATGACGCTATGAAAATGGCCCAACGTATTAACGGACCACAAATGGGCTGACTGTAACCACGGGCTGAATTTGGCCCACAAGCAGAAAATGACAGTAACGGGCCGTAAGTAAACGAATGCTGGAAAATAGCCCAAGAATAAATAGGCTCTGAGAAGGCCGAAAGATAACATGGGTTGGAAACGGCCCAATGGAATAACGGGCCGTTAATGGGTATAAAGTGATACACTGTTCTTTACAGGCCAGTTTCACCATGGGCCGTTAATGGGTGTAAAGTGATACACTGTTCATTACGGGCTAGTTTCACCACGGGTCGTTAATAGGCCAAGAGTTACATAGGGCCTCATATAGATCGAAAGACGTCATGGGCCATACATGGGCCAGAAGTGAAAACGGGCTGGAATCATATTGGATGGCCCAGATGACGCTACTGGGCCTAATTCGAATAGGGCGTAACGGGCCTTGGGTTAGCGGGCTGTAAATGGGCTATATGCGAACAGACCGTTAACAGGCTTTCCATGGGCCGGCCCGCCACCTTTTGACCAAGTCAAACGGGCCGGCCTTTTCACAGGAATGGGCCTCTGTTGGGCCGTGCCACGTGTCGACGTATCATAGGCGCCTTCTGTCCAATGAGTGGATGACATCTGTCCCAGCGATGAGCCGACACGTGTTTCCTCCAGCCAATGATGATTTTACACGTGGAAAATCCCCATTGGTCGGGGCTGTTAACGGGTTATCGGATCCAAAACCCGACCCGATAGCTTAACGGCGTTCCGTTACGGTGGATGCCACGTGTCGGTCACCCTTGACGAAAGCACTTCTGTGACGCGTGATTTATCATCATGGAAGTGGACACTTCCGTGATGATAATTTTGGTAATGTCATGGGACACTTCTGCGATAGCACAGGTATGACTATCTTGATTCTGTCATAAAATCGTCATGGATGTACATGCATGACAGAAAACGCGACCTACTGTGACAAACATGTATCATCACGGAAGTGTATTTTTTTTGTAGTGCTTATGTCTGTACTCAGATATTGTTGCTTCCGCTGACTCTTGTGTTTTCGAGCTTATGTATTCGAGCCCTCAAGACCCCTGGCTTGTAATATAAAGCTTGTATTATTTTAATTTGTGTCTAGAGTTGTGTTGTGATATCTTCCCGTGAGTCCTTGATCTTGATCGTACACATTTGCGTGTATAATTAGTGTACGATTGAATCGAGGGCGTCACACCCAGCAACTACCGGGGGTCGTGCCTCTACAGCAACCCTGTCGCGTCCGCGTGGCGGATGGCGGCGAACTCACCTGTTCTGCAGTACTGCCGGCATGCAAATGGGCATCTCAAGGGCAAGAATTTGTTATAGATATGAAAATCCTTCCGCTGGGAACTTATGATGCAATTCCCGACATGGATTGGCTAGAGATGCATAGCCCGATGACTGTTGATTGGAAGAACAAGGTCATCCAAATTCCAACTCTGCTGGGTCTGGCTCGCCTGTTTGGCCACGAGGCCAACACTACTGATTCTCATCTGATTAGCAGCCTACAGCTTCAGAACATGTGTCGTCAAGGTTCTTTGCTGCATATGGTTCTGTTGTACCCAATATCGGAGGACTGCCCCACCACCCCCACCACTCCACCAGACTTGCAATGCGTATTGGACGAGTTCAAGGATGTGTTTGGTGAACCTACGGGGCTGCCACCGCGTCGTGCCTACGACCATAAGATTCCTCTCATGCCAGGCACTCAACCGGTGAACATACTACCGTACAGGCACAAACCAGAACTCAAGTCAGAGATAAACCAGAACTAAAATCTGGAGTGATACAGCGCAGCCACAACAGTTTTTCCTCCCCCATCATTTTGGTCAAAAAGAAGGACGGAATCCGGCGTCTCTGCATCGATTATGGGCATCTCAACGCCATGACTTGTGTCAGCAAATTCCCAGTGCCTGTCATTGAAGAGTTGTTGGATAAACTACATGGGGTAGGCTGGTTCTCCAAGCTCGATCTCCAGGCTGGTTATCATCATATTCGTTTTGCAGAAGGTGAAGAGTACAAGACAGCCTTCGAGACGCACACAGGGCACTATGAGTTCAAGGTTTTGTCCTTCGGACTCACGCAGGGGGGGCACGTTCTTGAGGGCCATGACAGACACATTTCATCCTCTATTACGCTACTGTGTTATCCTATTCTTCGATGACATCCTTGTCTTCAGCAAAACATGGGAAGAGCATCTGGATCATATCCAGCAAGTGTTGGCTCTGCTGCGTCGTGACCAATGGAAGGTGAAGCTAGCAAAGTGCGAGTTTGGGCAAAGGCAACTCTCATACCTCGGGCACGTGATCAGTGACAAAGGGGTAGCCACCGACCCAACCAAGATACAAGCAGTTCAAGCATGGCCCGTGCCCCAGGATGCCAAGGAGGTGCATCGTTTCCTGGGCCTTGTGGGTTATTACCGCAGATTTGTCCGTGGGTTTCTGTGTCATCGCCTGTCCCTTGTTCAACCTGTTGAAGAAGGGGACTCCTTTTGTCTGGACCAACAACACCGCGCAAGCATTCACCTTGTTGAAGCAGCAACTCACTTCTGCGCCGATTCTCGCCCTGCCAAATTTCAACCGCCCATTCACCATTGAAACAGATGCGTGCAACAGAGGGATTGGAGCAGTACTTCAGCAAGATGGTCACCCTATTGCGTACATGAGCAAGAGCTTGAGTCCCCAGTCGCCAGTGGCGGCCGTACCTACAACACAATGAATTCATCATCCACACAGACCAGAAGAGCTTGATCCACCTCGAAGAACAGCGTCTAACTACACCTTGGTAGTAGTGGGCGTTTACCAAACTACTCGGCCTTTGTTACATCATCAGATACAAAAAGGATACCAAGAACACGGTTGCGGTCGTCTTGTCATGCGCCAACTCCCCAACAACCCTGTTCACCGTCACTACGTGTCGCCCCAGTTGGCTCCAGGACATTGTCAACAGCTACAACTGCAATCCTCAAGCCCAGAAACTGCTCACACAACTAGCTATCAGCGAAGAATTGAAGGGGCGTTTCACTCTCTAGAATGGCATTTTGAGGTTCAGAGGACGGATCTGGTTGGGAGGTTCCACCTCATTGCAGCAAAAGATCATGGCGGCATTCCATGACAGCCCGATGGGTGGCCACTCCGGATTCCCAGCTACATTCTGGTGCATTCGCCGTATCTTTGCTTGGCCAAAGATGAAGATCCACGTGCTGCAATACGTGCGCTTTTGTCCTACCTGTCAACAAGCCAAGCCTGACCAGTCAGCATCCCCGGGTCTCCTGGAACCCTTGCCCATTCCGCAGCAACCATGGGAGATGATTACTATGGATTTTGTCGACGGCCTTCCTCAATCTGGCAAGTTCAACTGTCTCTGGGTGGTCATCGATAAGCGCACCAAGTTTTCCCACTTCCTTCCTCTGGCACACCCCTACACGGCATCCAAGGTGGCCCTACTTTATATGAACAGTATCTACCGGATACATGGGTTCCCCAGCTCTATTGTCTTGGACCGTGATCCTGTGTTCACTAGTCTGTTTTGGCGAGAGTTGTTCAAGTATGCCAGGACTGAGCTGCCAATGAGCACCGCCAATCACCCCCAAACAGATGGCCAGACCGAACACGTCAATCTGTGCGTGGAAACATACCTCTGATGCTTCATCCATGCGTGCCCTCACCGCTGGAGCCACTGGATACCCTCGCCTAGTTTTGGTACAATTCTTCTTTCCACTCCAGCATCGGCATGTCGCCTTTCAAAGCTATGTTTGGCCACGAACCACGCCATTGGGGAGTCACAGCAGCCAGCGAGTGTACTATCCCTGCTATGCAAACATGGCTCGACGAGCGGGTGGTAATTTAGGACCTTCTCTAGTAGCACTTGCATCGTGCCCAGTAGCACATGAAAAGCCAGGTAGACAAAAGGCGCTCTACCCAAACATTCTCGGTGGGGGACTCGGTGTACCTCAAGTTGCAGCCGTACATCCAGAATTCGGTGGCCCGCCGCGCCAACCACAAGTTGTCATTCAAGTTCTTTGGGCCTTTCAAGATTATTGCCAAGATCAACAATGTTGCTTACCGGCTGGACCTCCCGGCGCACTCCAAAGTGCACCCAGTGTTCCACATTTCGCAACTACGCCACCGCCTCACCCCGGGTATGACACATCTCCGTCGTATCTACTTTTCCAAACACTTTTGCCCTTGTTTTGGACTCTAACTTGCATGGTTTGAATGGAATTAACCCGGACTGACGCTGTTTTCAGCAGAATTGCCATGGTGTTATTTTTGTGCATAAATAAAAGTTCTCGGAATGACCTGAAAATCAACGGAGCATTATTTTGTAATATATAATAAATAATGGAAGGAAGATCCACGTCAGGGGCCTCCACCTATCCACGAGGGTGGGGGCACGCCCTACCCCCTGGGCGCCCCCTGCCTCGTGGGGCCCTGACGCTCCACCGACCTCAACCTGGACTCCATATATTCACTTTCGGGGAGAAAACCGAAGGAGAAGGATTCATCACGTTTTACGATACAAAGCCGCGGCCAAGCCCTAAACTCTCTCGGGAGGGCTGATCTGGAGTCCGTTGGGGCTCCGGAGAGGGGAATCCATCGCCATCGTCATCATCAACCATCCTCCATCACCAATTTCATGATGCTCACCGCCGTGCGTGAGTAATTCCATCATAGGATTGCTGGACGGTGATGGGTTGGATGAGATTTATCATGTAATCGAGTTAGTTTTGTTAGGGTTTGATCCCTAGTATCCACTATGTTCTGAGATTGATGTTGCTATGACTTTGCTATGCTTAATGCTTGTCACTGGGGCCCGAGTGCCATGATTTCAGGTCTGAACCTATTACGTTTTCATCAATATATGAGAGTTCTTGATCGTATCTTGCAAGTCTAGAGTCACCTATTATGTGTTATGATCCGTTAACCCCGAAGTGACAATAATCGGGATACTTACCGGTGATGACCGTAGTTTGAGGAGTTCATGTATTCACTATGTGTTAATGCTTTGTTCCGGTACTCTATTAAAAGGAGGCCTTAATATCCCTTAGTTTCCAATAGGACCCCGCTGCCACGGGAGGGTAGGACAAAGGATGTCATGCAAGTTATTTTCCATAAGCACGTATGACTATATTCGGAATACATGCCTACATTACATTGATGAACTGGAGCTAGTTCTGTGTCACCCTAGGTTATGACTGTTACATGATGAACCGCATCCGGAATAATTCTCCATCATCGATCCATTGCCTACGAGCTTTCCATATATTGTTCTTCGCTTATTTACTTTTCCGTTGCTATTGTTATCATCACTACAAAATACCAAAAATATTACTTTTGCTACTATTACCTTTTATCACCGTTACCACTACTATCATATTATTTTTCTACTAAACACTTTGATGCAGATATTAAGTTTCCAGGTGCGGTTGAATTGACAACTTAGCTGCTAATACTTGAGAATATTCTTTGGATCCCCTTGTGTCGAATCAATAAATTTTGGTTGAATACTCTACCCTCGAAAACTGTTGCGATCCCTTATACTTGTGGGTTATCAAGACTATTTTCTGGCGCCGTTGCCGGGGAGCATAGCTCTATTCATTGAGTCACTTGGGATTTATATCTGCTTATCATTATGAAGAACTTGAAAGACGCGAAAACAAAAATTGATCCCTCAACTATGAGGGGAGGTAAGGAACTGCCATCTAGCTCTACACTTGATTCACCTTCTGTTTTGAGTAAGCTTGCGACACCTAGACCTGCTTCTGCTATTAATTCTGATATGTCGCTTGTTATTGATGATGCCACTTCTGCTATGCATGATACTTATGATGAAACTACTTCTATGCTTTATACTACTGTGCCACTTGGTGAATTTCTTGATGAACAACTTGCTAGGGCTAGAGAGAATGAAATTATTGAAACTGATAATATTGATGAAAGTGATGATGAAGACTATCCCCCTAGATATGAATTACCTATTATGCCTGAGGGCTATGTTATGGATGAAGAAACTGCTAGAGATTTTCTTGCTTGCAATGATAGGAGTGATCTTAAGAAATTATTAGCTAAGTTAAAACAAAAAACTCTGAATGCTAGAATGAAATATGATCCTGCTTATGCTACTTCACCTATCTTTGTTACTGATAAGGATTATGATTTCTCTGTTGATCCTGAGATAATTACTTTAGTTGAATCTGATCCTTTCTATGGTTATGAATCTGAAACTGTTGTGGCACATCTTACTAAATTAAATGATATAGCTACCCTATTCACTAATGATGAGAAAACTCGCTACTATTATATCCTTAAGATATTTCCGTTCTCATTAAAGGGTGATGCTAAGATATGGTTTAATTCTCTTGATCCTGGTTGTGTGCGTAGTCCCCAGGATATGATTTATTACTTCTCTGCTAAATATTTCCCTGCTCATAAGAAACAAGCTGTTTTAAGGGAAATATATAATTTTGTGCAAATTGAAGAAGAGAGTCTCCCACAAGCTTGGGGGAGGCTTCTCCAATTACTTAATGCTTTGCCTGATCATCCTCTTAAGAAAAATGAAATACTTGATATCTTTTATATGGACTAACCGATGCTTCCAGGGACCACCTGGATAGTTGTGCTGGTTGTGTTTTCAGGGAAAGAACACCGGATGAAGATGAAATTCTATTGAATAATATGTTGACTAATGAAAATAATTGGACACTTCCTGATCCAATTCCTAAACCAACTCCTAAGCCAACTCCGAAGAAGAGGGGTATTCTATTTCTCAGTCCTAAAGATATGCAAGAGGCAAAGAAATCTATGAAGGAAAAGGGTATTAAAGCTGAAGATGTTAAGAATTTACCTCCTATTGAAGAAATGCATGGTCTTAATCCATCACCTATTGAAGAAATACATGGTCCTGATAACCTGACACAGGTAGTAAAGGTAAATTCTCTCTATAGATATGATAAAGCTGAAATCCCGTTTACTAAGTTTGCTAGCGCATGCTTGGATGAGTTTGATGACTTTATGGTCAAACAAGAAAACTTCAATGCTTATTTTGGTAGAGAATTAAAACGCAATGATGATATGCTTGAACACTTGGGTGATTATATGGCTAATGTTAAAGGTGAACTTAAACTTATTAGTAAACATGCTTCTATGGTTACCACTCAAGTAGAACAAGTACTTAAAGCTCAGAATGATTTGCTTAATGAATTAAATAGTAAGAAAAATGATGATGTTGTTAGAGTTATGACTAGAGGTGGTAAAATGACTCAGGAACCTTTGTATCCTGAGGGCCATCCTAAGAGAATTGAGCAAGATTCTCAGAGAAATATTATTGATGCACCTAGTCCTTCTAAGAGGAAGAAAAAGAAAAATGATAGGACTTTGCATGCTTCTAGTGAACCTGTTGTAGACACACCTGAGAATCCCAATGATATTTCTATTTCTGATGTTGAAACACAATCTGGTAATGAATATGAACCTAGTAATAATGTTAATGATGATGTTCATATTGATGCTCAACCTAGTAATGGCAATGAAGTAGAGATTGAACCTGCCGTTGATCTTGATAACCCACAATCAAAGAATCAACGTTATGATAAGAGAGACTTTGTTGCTAGGAAGCACGGTAAAGAAAGAGAACCATGGGTTCAGAAACCCATGCATTTTCCTCCTAAACCATCCAAGAAAAAGGATGGTGAGGATTTTGAGCGCTTTGCTGAAATGATTAGACCTATCTTCCTGCGTATGCGTTTGACTGATATGCTCAAAATGAATCCTTATGCTAAGTATATGAAAGAAATTGTTACAAATAAAAGAAAGATACCGGAAGCTGAAATTTCCACCATGCTTGCTAATTATACTTTTAAAGGTGGAATACCTAAGAAACTAGGAGATCCTAGAGTACCAACTATACCATGCTCCATTAAAAGAAACTATGTTAAAACTACTTTATGTGATCTTGGAGCCGGTGTTAGTGTTATGCCTCTCTCTTTATATCGTAGACTTGATTTGAATAAGTTGACACCTACTGAAATATCTTTGCAAATGGCTGATAAATCAACTGCTATACCTGTCGGTATTTGTGAGGATGTGCCTGCTGTGGTTGCAAACGTTAGTATTTTAATGGACTTTGTTATTCTTGATATTCCCAAGGACAATAGTATGTCTATTATTCTTGGAAGACCCTTTTTGAATACTACAGGGGCTGTTATTGATTGCACCAAAGGCAATGTCACTTTTCATGTTAATGGCAATGAGCATATGGTACACTTTCCGAGGAAACAACCTCAAGTTCATAGTATAAACTCTATTGGAAAAATTCCATCGATTATTTTTGGAGGTTTTGAATTTCCTCTTCCTATTTTCAAGAAGAAATATGATATTCTTATTGTTGGGGATGTGCATATCCCCATTGAGGTAACCTAGTGTTATTCGAAAATTCTCCAATTCCATGTTATTCAGAATGAGTTTGTCAACAAGACCTGATCAACCTTATTAGTGGATTCCTTTTGATGAGCATGAGATGGATGAATTTAGAAAACACAACTCTCTGTACCCTCTTTTTACTTTTTGTTATTTATATTAAATAAAGCAAAAATAGTAATTTATGTCTGTTTTCTGAATCGCCAATGCAATAAAAAATACCTCGAAAATAAAAGTTCTCCAAATGCCCTGAAATTTAAATATGATTTTTTCTGCAATATTTGAGAATATCTGGCACTGAGAACACAGCAGGGGAGCAAGCACCTGGCCATGAGGGTGGAGGGCACGCCCTACCCCCCTGGGCGCGCCCCCTGCCTCGTGGGCCCATGGCGCCTCCCCTCCACTTATTCCAGCTACCACACACTCCTTCTTCCTCCCACAAACACCACTAACCAGCTCAAACCCGAGTCCAAGCTCATTTTGCTGCCATTTTCGATCTCCTTGCTCAAAGCACCTCTCACAAAACTGCTTTGGGGGATTGTTCCTTGGTGTGTGACTCCTCCAATGGTCCTATTAGTTTTTGTTCTAGTGCTTTATTCATTGCATATTTTTGCTGCTTAGGTGACCCTGTTCTTGAGCTTGCATGTCAAATTTATATGCTCAAAAGTAGTTTTGATGCATGATACTGCCTCTAGGCACTTGTAGGAGTAGTTGCTATCAATATTGTTGAATTTGGTTCACTTTTATTTTGAAGTTACTAAAATTTCAGAAATTTTTCAGAGGAAGAAATATGTTTAGGAAAATGTACCAAGGTGGTCCTTCAAGGAAGCAAGGACCCAGGCTCGCAATGCGTGATGCCGACGAAGAACCATCGAGGGAAGCTCAAGTGCGGGCTTGTGAATGGCCTTCAGAGGACTTTATGGATCGAGCAGGAATCAAGGAAGAATTTAACGCATATGTGCGTAATGCTGATCTTTAGAGCTTTGAGGTAGACAAATGCCGCCAGTACCACTATCTCACTGATTCCTTTGTGAGGAGGTTTGAATTTTCATCATCACGCAATTCTCAAACTGTCCTGTTTGATCTCTATGAAACTTCTTATACTATGGACTTACGGGATTTTAACACTGGTTGCAAACTTCCGCAATGGGTAGTCCTAATGAACCTCGCAAATCTGAATTTAGAGATTTTCTTGCTAGTATAACTGCGGGGGAATCTAGAGACATAACATAGGCTACCATAGGGAGCATTCGTTTTCCTGCTATACATTATTTTGCTCTCTTCATAGGTAGGTGCATAAATGGTAAGGATGAAGCATGTCACATGTGTGTCCCTAACCTCAGTGTTCTCAGGAGTGTTGTATTAGAAGATAGACATTATAATTTGGGAGCCATTTTTGCACGTAGGTTGCATAATAATAGATTTAGTGGAGATTTCTTCGGTGGAATTTATGCAACCCGTCTAGCTAATTTTCTTGGTATACCCATACGTGGGTATGATATTGAGTTGCCTCCTATTTATTTGGATTATGAGGCCATGGTTTGTCATCAGTTTTTTGAGAGGAACGATCAGTTCCTACAGTACCGACTAATCTTTGATAGAGGACGCGCCTATCACGTCGCTCTCCCTGCTCCTGCTTTCTTTGACTTTCAGACAAAAGGGAGATATGTTATAACCAGGGAGGAGGCGGACGAGTATAAGAGGAGGACGGAGACGGCCTGTCTCCAAGCGGCAGCTCATGAGGCAATAGCTGCTGCATCTCAGTACGACCCCAACTATAACTTTGGATATCCGCCAGGCCAGCCGTGGCCATAGACCAACTTAGGCCAAAAGCCTAAGCTTGGGGGAGTACGTATTTCTCACCGACATTACATTCATATTCACACACTCATTGCTAGTTGTCGGTGCTCATACTTTTTCATTGTATCATCCATGCTAGTTTATTTTCCTTTTTATGCTTTCTTCTTGTGTGTTTAATAAACCTTAAGAAAAACAAAAAAAATACTTGTAGTTTTTAATTAGTTTACTTTCCATGCTTGTAGTAGTAATTAAAAAGAAGACCCAAAAAGATTTCCCATTCTTCTTTTGCTTGTTGGGAGCTTTCCCGTGTAAATAGTTTTATTTCTTTTCTTTCCTTTGGGGGTCGATAGGAGAAGACCATAATGAAAATGTTAAAGTGGCTCTTATATGCATTATCGTTGATCTGACAAAGAGCCCATATTATCTTGTCTTCTCTCTTGAATTGAATGCTTGCAGATTTCAGCTTAGTCCAATGCACGTGCACTATTATTATTATCCACACTATTCGGTCGTGCAAGTGAAAGGCAATAATGATGTTTATATGATGAACTTATTAAGATAAGAAAAGCGGGTATGAACTCGACCTCTCTTGTTTTTGTAAATATGATTAGTTCATCGTTCCTGATTCAGCCTATTATGAATAAACATGTTTGCAATGACAATTAGAGATTGTAGTTGCTTATGCCATGCTTAATTAGCTAGGAGCTTATAATGGTTAAGCTTGCGTGCCAACATGCTATTAAAATGGTTGTGATGTGGTATGATAGGGTGGTATCCTCTTTTGAACGATTCGAGTGGCTTGACTTGGCACATGTTCACGCATGTAGTTGAAACAAAATCAACATAGCCTCTACGATATTTATGTTCATGGTGCATCATATCCTACTCATGCTTGCATTCGGTGTTGATTAATTTTAATGCATGTTCATGACTGTTGTCGCTCTCTAGCTGGTCGCTTCCCAGTCTTTTGTTAGCCTTCACCTGTACTAAGCGGGAATACTGCTTGTGCATCCAATTCCATAAACCCCAAAGTTATTACATATGAGTCCACCATCCCTACCTATATACGGTATCTACCTGTCGTACTCTAAACCTTCAAATAAATATCCTGTTTTGTATGCTCGAATAGCTCATGTATCAACTAGGGTTGTCCGTATCTTCCATGTTAGGCGGGTTATTCTCAAGAGGAGTGGACTCCGCTCCTCACTCACGAGAAAAAATGGCTGGTCACCGGGATGCCCAGTCCCATGCTTTATGTAAATCAAATCAAAATAACTGCAAACAAAACGCCCCCGGGACTCTTGTTAGTTGGAGGCACTCGTTGTTTCGAGAAAGCCATGGATTGATGCTTGTTGGTGGAGGGGGAGTATAAACTTTACCATTCTGTTTGGGAACCGCCTATAATGTGTGTAGCATGGAAGATATCACCATCTCTTGGTTGTTATGCTGACAATGAAAGTATACCGCTCAAAATATTATTCATATCTATTTCAAAACCGAGCTCTAGCACCTCTACAAATCCCTGCTTCCCTCTGCGAAGGGCCTATCCATTTACTTTTATGTTGAGTCATCATCCTCTTATTAAAAAGCACCAGTTGGAGAGCACCGCTGTCATTTGCATCCATTATTGTTAGTTTACATTGAGTATGACTTAACTGGATCTCTTTTACCATGAATTACAATGTCTAGTCAGTCCTTGATCTTTAAAAGTGCTCTGCATTTAAGTTTTGCGGTCTCAGAAAGGGCTAGCGAGATACCATCTTGTTATATCATATCATGATTGTTTTGAGAAAGTGTTGTCATCTGAGATTTATTATTATTGCTCGCTAGTTGATTATGCCATCGATATGAGTAAAAATGAGACCTAAATGTTATTGTGAATATGGTTAGTTCATAATCTTTGCCGAAAACTTGAATGCTGGCTTTACATATTTACAACAACAAGAGCAAACAGAGTTTGTAAAGTTTTTCTTTATCACTTTCAGTTTATCAACTGAATTGCTTAAGGACAAGCAAAGGTTTAAGCTTGGGGGAGTTGATACGTCTCTGTCGTATCTACTTTTCCAAACACTTTTGCCCTTGTTTTGGACTCTAACTTGCATGATTTGAATGGAGCTAACCCGGACTGACGCTGTTTTCAGCAGAATTGCCATGGTGTTATTTTTGTGCAGAAATAAAAGTTCTCGGAATGACCTGAAAATCAATGGAGCATTATTTTGGAATATATAATAAATAATGGAAGGAAGATCCACGTCAGGGGGGCTCCACCTGTCCACGAGGGTGGGGGCACGCCCTACCCCCTGGGCGCGCCCCTGCCTCATGGGCCCCCTGACGCTCCACCGACCTCAACCTGGACTCCATATATTCACTTTCGGGGAGAAAAAACTGAAGGATAAGGATTCATCGCGTTTTATGATACGGAGCCATCGCCAAGCCCTAAACTCTCTCGGGAGGGCTGATCTGGAGTCCGTTCGGGGCTCCGGAGAGGGGAATCCGTCGCCATCGTCATCATCAACCATCCTCCATCACCAATTTCATGATGCTCACCGCCGTGCGTGAGTAATTCCATCATAGGCTTGCTGGATGGTGATGGTTTGGATGAGATTTATCATGTAATCGAGTTAGTTTTGTTAGGGTTTGATCCCTAGTATCCACTATGTTCTGAGATTGATGTTGCTATGACTTTGCTATGCTTAATGCTTGTCACTAGGGCCCGAGTGCCATGATTTCAGATCTGAACCTATTATTTTTTCATCAATATATGAGATTTCTTGATCCTATCTTGCAAGTCTATAGTCACCTATTATGTGTTATGATCCGTTAACCCCGAAGTGACAATAATCGGGATACTTACCGGTGATGACCGTAGTTTGAGGAGTTCATGTATTCACTATGTGTTAATGCTTTGTTCCGGTACTCTATTAAAAGGAGGCCTTAATATCCCTTAATTTCCAATAGGACCCCGCTGCCACGGGAGGGTAGGACAAAAGATGGCATGCAAGTTCTTTTCCATAAGCATGTATGACTATATTCGGAATACATGCCTACATTACATTGATGAACTGGAGCTAGTTCTGTGTCACCCTAGGTTATGACTGTTACATGATGAACTGCATCCGGCATAATTCTCCATCATCGATCCATTGCCTACGAGCTTTCCATATATTGTTCTTCGCTTAATTACTTTTCCGTTGCTATTGTTATCATCACTACAAAATACCAAAAATATTACTTTTGCTACTATTACCTTTTATCACCGTTACCACTACTATCATATTACTTTGCTACTAAACACTTTGCTACATGTATTAAGTTTCCAGGTGTGGTTGAATTGACAACTCAGTTGCTAATACTTGAGAATATTCTTTGGATCCCCTTTTGTCGAATCAATAAATTTGGGTTGAATACTCTACCCTCAAAAGCTATTGTGATCCCCTATACTTGTGGGTTGTCAGGGTACTATCTCCTCCTCCACCCTGCCAGACCATTCTGATATACCTGTGGTGCCAGTTGCAGTCTTACAACGGCGGTGGTGAAGGAAGAACGGCTCGCTGATTGAACAAGTGCTCATTCGATGGTCCAATCCGGCTGCTCTCCAAGACACCTAGGAGGAAAAGCTGGCTCTCCAAGCCAGGTTCCCGGCTGCAGATGTTGGGGAACGCAATAATTTCAAAAAAAATCCTACGACACGCAAGATCTATCTAGGTGATGCATAGCAACGAGAGGGAAAGAGTGTTGTCCACGTACCCTCGTAGACCATAAGCGGAAGCGTTATGACAACGCGGTTGATGTAGTCGAACGTCTTCATGATCTGACCGATCCTAGCACCGTAGGTACGGCACCTCCGCGATCTGCACACGTTCAGCTCGGTGACGTCCCACAAACTCTAGATCCAGCTGAGTGTCGAGGGAGAGTTTCGTCAGCACGACGGCGTGATGACGGTGATGATGAACCTACCGGAACAGGGCTTCACCTAAGCACTGCTACGATATGACTGAGGTGCATTATGGTGGAGCGGGCACCGCACACGGTTAAGACAATGATCAACTTGTGTGTCCTAGGGTGCCCCTGCCCTCGTATATAAAGGAGCAAGGGGAGGGGGCCGACGACCTCATAGGGTGCGCCCCAAGGGGGGAATCCTACTCCTACTAGGAGTAGGTTCCCCCTTTCCTAGTCCAACTAGGAGGGGAAGGAAAGAGGAGGAGGGAAGAAGGAATGGGGAGGAGAGAGGGAAGGAAAGGAGGCGGCCCCCTCCCAATTTGGATTGGGCTAGGGGGCGCGCCTCCCACATTTTCCCTTCCTCTCCTCTATTCCACTAAGGCCCAATAAGGCCCATATGCTCCCCGAGGGGTCCGGTAACCTCCTGGTACTTCGGAAAATGCCCGAACTCATCCAGAACCATTCTGATGTCCAAACATAGGTTTCCAATATATCGATCTTTATGTCTCGACCATTTCGAGACTCCTCATCATGACCGGGATCATATCCGGGACTCTGAACTACCTTCGGTACATCAAAACACATAAACTCATAATATCGATCGTCATCGAACGTTAAGCGTGCGGACCCTACGGGTTCGAGAACTATGTAGACATGACCGAGACTCATCTCCGGTCAATAACCAATAGCGGAACCTAGATGCTCATATTGGTTCCTACATATTCTACGAAGATCTTTATCGGTCAAACCGCACAACAACATACGTTGTTCCCTTTGTCATTGGTATGTTACTTGCCCGAGATTCGATCGTCAGTATCTCAATACCTAGTTCAATCTCGCTACCAGCAAGTCTCTTTACTCGTTCTGTAATGTATCATCCTGTAACTAACTCATTAGTTACATTGCTTGCAAGGCTTATAGTGATGTGCATTACCGAGAGGGACCAGAGATACCTCTCCGATATTCAGAGTGACAAATCCTAATCTCGATCTATTCCAACTCAACAAATACCATTGGAGACACTTGTAGAGCATCTTTATAGTCACCCAGTTATGTTGTGACGTTTGATAGCACACTAAGTGTTCCTCCGGTATTCGGGAGTTGCATGATCTCATAGTCATAGGAACATGTATAAGTTATGGAGAAAGCAATAGCAACAACCTAAACGATCATCGTGCTAAGCTAACGGATGGGTCAAGTCAAACACATCATTCTCTAATGATGTGATCCCGTTAATCAAATGACAACTCATGTCTATGGTCAGGAAACATAACCATCATTGATTCAACGAGCTAGTCAAGTAGAGGCATACTAGTGACACTATGTTTGTCTATGTATTCACACATGTACTAAGTTTCCGGTTAATACAATTCTAGCATGAATAATAAACATTTATCCTGATATAAGGAAATATAAATAACAACTTTATTATTGCCTCTAGGGCATATTTCCTTCAGTCTCCCACTTGCACTAGACTCAATAATCTAGTTCACATCGCCATGTGATTTAACACCAATAGTTCACATCACCATGTGATTAGTTCACATCGTGATGTGACTTATACCCAAAGGGTTTACTAGAGTCAATAATCTAGTTCACATCGCTATGTGATTGACACCCAAAGAGTGATCATGTTTTTCTTGTGAGAGAAGTTTAGTCTACGCGTCTGCAACATTCAGATCCGTATGTATTTTGCAAATTTCTGTGTCTACAATACTCTGCACGGAGCTACTCTAGCTAATTGCTCCCACTTTCAATATGTATCTAGATCGAGACTTAGAGTCATCTAGATCGGTGTCAAAAGCTTACATGGATGTAACTCTTTACGACGAACTCTTTTATCACCTCCATAACCAAGAAATATTTCCTTAGTCCTCTAAGGATAATTTTGACCGTTGTCTAGTGATCTACTCCTAGATCACTATTGTACTCCCTTGCCAAAATCATGCTAAAGTATACAATAGGTCTAGTACACAGCATAGCGTACTTTATAGAACCTATGACTGAGGCATAGGGAATGAATTTTTCATTCTCTTTCTATTTTCTGCCGTGGTCAGGTTTTGAGTCTTTACTCAACTTCACACCTTGCAACACAGTCAAGAACTCCTTCTTTGACTGTTCCATTTTGAACTACTTCAAAAACTTGTCAAGGTATGTACTCATTGAAAAATTTGTCAAGCGTCTTGATCTATCTCTATAGATCTTGATGCCCAATATGTAAGCAGCTTTACCGAGGTCTTTCTTTGAAAAATTCTTATTCAAGTATACTCTTATGCTATACAGAAATTCAGTATCATTTCCCATCAACAATATGTCATCCACATATAATATCAGAAATGCTACAGAGCTCCCACTCACTTTCTTGTAAATACATGCTTCTCCAAAAGTCTGTATAAAACTATATGCTTTGATCAACTCATCAAAGCGTGTATTCCAACTCCGAGATGCTTGCACCAGTCCATAGATGGATCGCTAGAGTTTGCACACTTTGCTAGCACCTTTAGGATTGACAAAACCTTCTGGTTGCATCATATACAACTCTTCTTTAATAAATCCATTAAGGAATTTAGTTTTGATCCATTTGCCATATTTCATAAAATGCAGCAACTGCTAACATGATTCGGACAGACTTTTAAGCATTGATATGAGTGAGAAAATCTCATCGTAGTCAATACCTTGAACTTGTCGAAAACATTTTGCGACAATTCGAGCTTTGTAGATAATAACACTACTATCAGCGTCCGTCTTCCTCTTAAAGATCCATTTGTTCTTAATGACTCATCGATCATCGGGCAAGTCAATCAAAGTCCATACTTTGTTCTCATACATGGATCCCATCTCAGATTTCATGGCCTCAAGACGTTTCGCGGAAGCCGAGCTCATCATCTCTTCCTCATAGTTCGTAGGTTCATCATGGTAAAATAACATGACATCCAGACAGGATTACCGTACCACTCTGGTGTGGATCTCACTTTGGTTGACCTACGAGGTTCGGTAGTTACTTGATCTGAAGTTACATGATCATCATCATTAGCTTCCTCACTAATTGGTGTAGGAGTCACAGGAATAGATTTCTGTGATGAACTACTTTCCAATAAGGGAGCAGGTACAGTTACCTCATCAAGTTCTACTTTCCTCCCACTCACTTCTTTCGAGAGAAACTCCTTCTCTAGAAAGGATCCATTCTTAGCAACAAAGATCTTGCCTTCGGATCTGTGATAGAAGGTGTACCTAACATTTTCTTTTGGGTATCCTATGAAGACGCACTTCTCCGATTTGGGTTCATGCTTATCAGGTTGAAACTTTTTCACATAAGCATTGCAAGCTCAAACTTTAAGAAACGACAACTTAGGTTTCTTGCCAAACCATAGTTTATATGGTGGCATCTCAACGAATTTAGATGGTGCCCAATTTAACGTGAATGCAGCTGTCTCTAATGCATAACCCCAAAATGATAGTGGTAAGTCGGTAAGAGACATCATAGATTGCACCATATCTAATAAAGTACGGTTATGATGTTCGGACACACCATTATGCTATGGTGTTCCAGGTGGCGTGAGTTGTGAAACTATTCTGCATTGTTTCAAATAAAGACCAAACTCGTAACTCAAATATTCTCCTCCAAGATCATATCACAGAAACTTTATTTTCTTGTTACGATGATTTTCCACTTTACTCTGAAATTCTTTGAACTTTTCAAATGTTTCAGACTTATGTTTCATCAAGTAGATATACCCATATCCGCTCAAATCATCTGTGAAGATCAGAAAATAACGATACCCACCGCAAGCCTCAACACTCATCGGATTGCATACATTAGTATGTATTATTTCCAATATAACTCAGTTGCTTGCTCCATTGTTCCAGAGAAGAGAGTTTTAGTCATCTTACCCACGAGGCATGGTTCGCAAGCATCAAATGATTCATAATCAAGTGATTCCAAAAGCCCATCAGCATGGAGTTTCTTCATGCGCTTTACACCAATATGACCTAAACGGTAGTGCCACATATTAGTTGCACTATCATTATTAACTTTGCATATTTTGGCTTCAATATTATGAATATGTGTATACGATCGAGATTCAATAAACCATTCACCTTGGGTGTATGACCTCAGAAGGTTTTATTCATGTAAATAGAATAACAATTATCCTTGACTTAAATGAATAACTGTATTGCAATAAACATGATCCAATCATATTATGCTTTACGCAAACACCAAATAACATTTATTTAGGTTCAACACTAATCTCAAAAGTATAGGGAGTGTGCGATGATGATCATATCAATCTTGGAACCACTTCCAACACACATCGTCACTTCACCCTTAACTAGTCTCTGTTCATTCTGCAACTCCCGTTTCAAGTTACTATTCTTAGCAACTGAACTAGTATCAAATACTAAGGGGTTGCTATAAACACTAGTAAAGTACACATCAATAACATGTATATCAAATATACCTTTGTTCACTTTGCCATCCTTCTTATCCGCCAAATACTTGGGGCAGTTCTGCTTCCAGTGACCAGTCCCTTTGCAGTAGAAGCACTTAGTCTCAGGCTTAGGTCTAGATTTGGGCTTCTTCACTTGAGCAGCAACTTGCTTGCCATTTTTCTTGAAGTCCCCCTTCTTCCCTTTGCCCTTTTCTTGAAACTAGTGATCTTGTAAACCATCAACACTTGATATTTTTCTTGATTTCTACCTTCATTGATTTCAGCATCATGAAGAGCTTGGGAATCATTTCCATTATCCCTTGCATATTATAGTTCATCACGAAGTTCTAGTAACTTGGTGATAGTGACTAGAGAACTCTGTCAATCACTATCTTATCTGGAATATTAACTCCCACTTGATTCAAGTGATTGTAGTACTCAGACATTCTAAGCACATGCTCACTAGCTGAGCTATTCTCCTCCATCTTGTAGGCAAAGTACTTGTCAGAGGTCTCATACCTCTTGACTCGGGCATGAGTCTGAAATACCAATTTCAGATGTTGGAACATCTCATATGCTCCATGACATTTTAAAACATTTTTGAAGTCCCAGTTCTAAGCCGTAAAGCATGGTGCACTAAACTATTAAGCAGTCATCATACCGAGCTTTGTCAAACGTTCATAACGTGTTCATCTGCTCCTGCAATAGGTCTGTCACCTAGCGGTGCATCAAGGACATAATTCTACTGTGCGGCAATGAGGATAATCCTTAGATCACGAATCCAATCCGCATCATTGCTACTAACATCTTTCAACTTCATTTTCTCTAGGAACATATCAAAAATAAATGGGGAGCTACATCACAAGCTATTGATCTACAACATAGATATGCAAATACTATCAAGACTAAGTTCATGATAAATTAAAGTTCAATTTAATCATATTACTTAAGAACTCCCACTTAGATAGACATCCCTCTAGTCATCTAAATGATCACGTGATCCAAATCAACTAAACCATGTCCGGTCATCACGTGAGATGGAGTAGTTTTCAATGGTGAACATCACTATGTTGATCATATCTACTATATGATTCACGCTCGACCTTTCGGTCTCCAGTGTTCCGAGGCCATATCTGCATATGCTAGGCTCGTCAAGTTTAACCCGAGTATTCCGCGTGTGCAAAACTGGCTTGCACCCGTTGTATGTGAACATAGAGCTTATCACACCCGATCATCACGTGGTATCTCGGCACGATGAACTGTCGCAACAGTGCATACTCAGGAGAACACTTATACCTTGAAATTTAGTGAGAGATCTTCTTATAATGCTACCGCCGAACTAAGCAAAATAAGATACATAAAGGATAAACACCACATGCAATCAAAATATGTGACATGACTTGTGCCTTTGATCTCCATATCCAAAACACCGTCATGATCTCTATCGTCACCGGCATGACAACATGATCTCCATCATCTTGATTTCTATCAACGTGTCATCACATGGTCGTCTCGCCAACTATTGCTCTTGCAACTATTGCTATCGCATAGCGATAAAGTAAAGCAATTATTTGGCGCTTGCATCTTATGCAATAAAGAGAAAACCATAAGGCTCCTTCCAGTTGCCGATAACTTTAGCAAAACATGATCATCTCATACAACAATTTATATCTCATCATTTCTTGACCATATCACATCACAACATGCCCTACAAAAACAAGTTAGACGTCCTCTACTTTGTTGTTGCAAGTTTTACGTGGCTGCTATGGGCTGAGCAAGAACCGATCTTACCTACGCATCAAAAACCACAACGCGGTATAGTGATTTCTTTTTGATCTTCAGAAAGAACCCTATTCATTGAATCCGATTCAACTAAAGCTGGAGAAACAGACACCCACTAGCCACCTGTGTGCGAAGCACGTCGATAGAACCAGTCTCGAGTAAGCGTACGCGTAATGTCGGTCTGGGCCGCTTCATCCAACAATGCCACTGAATCAAGAATCAACTAGTGACGGCAAGCAATATGTATATACCCATGCCCACAACTCCTTTGTGTTCTACTCGTGCATATAACATCTACGCATAGACCTGGCTCGGATGCCACTGTTGGGGAACGCAGTAATTTAAAAAAATTCCTACACACACGCAAGATCATGGTGATGCATAGCAACGAGAGGGGAGAGTATCGTCTACATACCCTCGTAGACCGTAAGCGGAAGCGTTATGACAACACGGTTGATGTAGTCGTACGTCTTCACGACCGACCAATCTAGCACCGAAGGTACGGCACCTCCGCGATCTGCACACGTTCAGCTCGGTGACGTCCCACAAACTCACGATCCCGCAGAGTGTCGAGGGAGAGCTTCGTCAGCACGACAGCGTGATGACGGTGATGATGATGCTGCCGGAACAAGGCTTCCCCTATGCACCGCTATGATATGACCGAGGTGGATTATGGTAGAGGGGGGCACCGCACACGGCTAAGGGATCAATGATCAACTTGTGTGCCATGGGGTGCCCCATCCCCCGTATATAAAGGAGTGGAGGAGGGGGAGGGCCGGCCCTTTACTATGGCACACCCTGGGGAGTCCTACTCCCTCCGGGAGTAGGATTCCCCCCTTTCCTAGTAGAAGTAGGAGCCCTTCCAAGTAGGAGTAGGAGAGGAAGGAAGGAGGAGAGAGGGAGGAAGGAAAGGGGGGCCGGCCCCCCTCTCAATTTGGATTGGGCTTGGGGGCGCGCCTCCCTCTTTTCCCTTCATTCTCCTCTATTCCACTAAGGCCCAATAAGGCCCATATACACCCCGGGGGGTTCTGGTAACCTCTCGGTACTCCGAAAAATGCCCGAACTACTCGGAACCATTCCGATGTCCAAATATAGGCTTCCAATATATCGATCTTTGTTTCTTGACCATTTTGAGACTCCTCGTCATGTCCGTGATCAAATCCGAGACTTCGAAATACCTTCGGTACATCAAAACACATAAAGTCGTAATACCGATCGTCACCGAACGTTAAGTGTGCGGACCCTATGGGTTTGAGAACTATGTAGACATGACCGAGACTCATCTCCGGTCAATAACCAATAGCAGAACCTAGATGCTCATATTGGTTCCTACATATTATACGAAAATCTTTATCGGTCAAACCGCATAACGGTATATGTCGTTAACTTTGTCATCGGTATGTTACTTTCCTGAGATTCGATCGTCGGTATCTCAATACCTAGTTCAATCTCGTTACCGGCAAGTCTCTTTACTCGTTCCGTAATGCATCATCCCGCAACTAACTCATTAGTCACATTGCTTGCAAGGCTTATAGTGATGTGCATTACCGAGAGGGCCCAGAGATACCTATCCGATAATCGGAGTGACAAATCCTAATCTCGATCTATGCCAACTCAACAAGTACCATCGGAGACACCTGTAGATCACCTTTATAATCACCCGGTTATGTTGTGATGTTTGATAGCACACAAAGTGTTCCTCTGGTATTCGGGAGTTGCATGATCTCATAGTCATGGGAACATGTATAGTTATGGAGAAAGCAATAGCAACAAACTAAATAATCATCGTGCTAAGCTAACGGATGGGTCAAGTCAATCACATCATTCTCTAATGATGTGATCCCGTTAATCAAATGACAACTCATGTCTATGGTTAGGAAACATAACAATCATTGATTCAACGAGCTAGTCAAGTAAAGGCAAACTAGTGACAATCTGTTTGTCTATGTATTCACACATGTATTAAGTTTCCGGTTAATATAATTCTAGCATGAATAATAAACATTTATCATGATATAAGGAAATATAAATAACAACTTTATTATTGCCTCTAGGGCAGATTTCCTTCACCACATACATCAGTATATATGATTTCCAATAACTCTGTTGCTCGCTCCATTGTTCCGAAGAACGGAGTTTTAGTCATCTTGCCCATGAGGCATTGTTCGCAAGTATTAAGTGATTCATAATCAAGTGATCCCAGAAGTCCATCAGAATGGAGTTTCTTCATGCGCTTTACACCAATATGACCCAAACGACAGTGCCACAAATAAGTTGCACTATCATTATCAACTCTGCATCTTTTGGCTTCAATACTATGGACATGTGTATCACTACTATCAAGATTTAGTAAAAATAGATCACTCATCAAGGGTGCATGACCATAAAAGATATTACTCATATAAATAGAACAACCATTATTCTCTGATTTAAATGAATAACCGTCTCGCATCAAACAAGATCCAGATATAATGTTCATGCTCAACGCTGGCACCAAATAACAATTATTTAGGTCTAAAACTAATCCCGAAGGTAGATGTAGAGGTAGCGTGCCGACGGCGATCACATCGACTTTGGAACCATTTCCCACGCGCATCGTCACCTCGTCCTTAGCCAATCTTCGCTTAATCCATAGCCCCTGTTTCGAGTTGCAAATATTAGCAACAGAACCGGTATCAAATACCCAAGCGCTACTGCGAGCATTAGTAAGGTACACATCAATAACGTATATATCAAATATACCTTTCACTTTGCCATCCTTCTTCTCCGCCAAATACTTGGGGCAGTTCTGCTTCCAGTGACCAGTCCGTTTGCAGTAGAAGCACTCAGTTTCAGGCTTAGGTCCAGACTTGGGTTTCTTCACTTGAGCAGCAACTAGCTTGTTGTTCTTCTTGAAGTTCCCCTTCTTCCCTTTACCCTTTTTCTTGAAACTAGTGGTCTTGTTGACCATCAACACTTGATGCTCCTTCTTGATTTCTACCTCTGCAACCTTTAGCATTGCGAAGAGCTCGGGAATAGTCTTGTCCATCCCTTGCATATTATAGTTCATCACGAAGCTCTTGTAGCTTGGTGGCACTGATTGAAGAACTCTGTCAATGACACTATCATCAGGAAGATTAACTCCCAGCTGAGTCAAGTGTTTGTGGTACCCAGACATTCTAAGTAGATGTTCACTGACAGAACTATTCTCCTCCATCTTGCAGCTGTAGAACTTATTAGAGACTTCATATCTCTCAATTCGGGCATTTGCTTGAAATATTAACTTCAACTCCTGGAACATCTCATATGCTCCATGACGTTCAAAACGTTGTTGAAGTCCCGGTTCTAAGTCGTAAAGCATGGCACACTGAACTATTGAGTAGTCATCAGCTTTGCTCTACCAAGTGTTCACAACATCTGGCGTTGCTCCTGCAGCGGGTTTGTCACCTAGCGGTGCTTCCAGGATGTAATTCTTCTATGCAGCAATGAGGATAATCCTCAAGTTACGGACCCAGCCCATGTAGTTTCTACCATCATCTTTCAACTTAGCTTTCTCTAGGAACGCATTAAAATTCAACGGAACAACAACACGGGCCATCTATCTACAACAACATAGACATGCAAAATACTATCAGGTACTAAGTTCATGGTAAATTAAATTTCAATTAATCAAATTACTTAAGAACTCCCACTTAGATAGAAATATCTCTAATCATCTAAGTGATCACGTGATCCATATCAACTAAACCATGTTCGATCATCACGTGAGATGGAGTAGTTTTCAAGGTGAACATCACTATGTTGATCATATCTACTATATGATTCACGCTCGACCTTTCGGTCTCAGTGTTCCGAGGCCATATCTGCATATGCTAGGCTCGTCAAGTTTAACCCGAGTATTCTGCATGTGCAAAATTGGCTTGCACCCGTTGTATGTGAATGTAGAGCTTCTCACACCCGATCATCAAGTGGTGTCTCAGCACGACGAACTGTAGCAATGGTGCATACTCAGGGAGAACACTTGTATCTTGAAATTTAGTGAGAGATCATCTTATAATGCTACCGCCGAACTAAGCAAAATAAGATGCATAAAGGATAAACATCACATGCAATCAATATAAGTGATATGATATGGCCATCATCATCTTGTGCCTTTAATCTCCATCTCCAAAGCACCGTCATGATCACCATCGTCAATGGCTTGACACCTTGATCTCCATCGAAGCATCGTTGTCGTCTCGCCAACTATTGCTTCTACGACTATCGCTACCGCTTAGTGATAAAGTAAAGCAATTACATGGCGATTGCATTTCATACAATAAAGCGAAAACCATATGGCTCCTGCCAATTGCCGATAACTCTGTTACAAAACATGATCATCTCATACAATAAAATTTAGCATCATGTCTTGACCATATCACATCACAACATGCCCTGCAAAAACAAGTTATACGTCCTCCACTTTGTTGTTGCAAGTTTTACGTGGCTGCTACAGGCTGAGTAAGAACCGTTCTTACCTACGCATCAAAAAACCACAACGCGGTATAGTGATTGCTTTTTGATCTTCAGAAAGAACCCTGTTCATTGAATCCGATTCAACTAAAGTTGGAGAAACTGACACCCACTAGCCACCTGTGTGCGAAGCACGTCGGTAGAACCAGTCTCGCGTAAGCGTACGCGTAATGTCGGTCTGGGCCGCTTCATCCAACAATACCGCTGAATCAAGAATCAACTAGTGACGGCAAGAAATATGTATATATCCACACCCACAACTCCTTTGTGTTATACTCGTGCATATAACATCTACGCATAGACCTGGCTCGGATGCCACTATTGGGGAACGTAGTAATTTCAAAAAAAATCATACACACACAAGATCTATCTAGGTGATGCATAGCAACGAGAGGGGAAGAGTGTTTTCCACGTACCCTCATAGACCATAAGCGAAAGCATTATGACAACGTGGTTGCTGTAGTCAAACATCTTCACGATCCGACCGATCCTAGCACCGAAGGTACGGCACCTCCGCGATCTGCACACGTTCAGCTCGGTAACGTCACACGAACTCTAGATCCAGTTGAGTGTCGAGCGAGAGTTTCGTCAGCACGACGGCGTGATGACGGTGATGATGAAGCTACCGGAACAGGGCTTCGCCTAAGCACCGCTACGATATGATCGAGGTGGATTATGGTGGAGGGGGGCACCGCACACGGTTAAGACAATGATCAACTTGTGTGTCCTAGGGTGCCCCTGCCCCCGTATATAAAGGAGCAAGGGGAGGGGGTGGCGGCCTCATAGGGTGCGCCCCAAGGGGGGAATCCTACTCCTACTAGGAGTAGGTTCCCCCTTTCGTAGTCCAACTAGGAGGGGAAGGAAAGAGGAGGATGGGAGAAGGAAAGGGGAGGAGAGAGGGAAGGAAAGGGGGGCCGGCCCCCTCCCAATTCAGATTGGGCTAGGGGGCACGCCTCCCACCTTTTCCCTTCCTCTCCTCTATTCCACTAAGGCCCAATAAGGCCCATATACTCCCTCGGGGGTTCCGGTAACCTCCCGGTACTCCGGAAAATGCCCGAACTCATCCGGAACCATTCCGATGTCCAAACATAGGCTTCCAATATATCGATCTTTATGTCTCGACCATTTCGAGACTCCTCGTCATGTCCGTGATCATATCCAGGACTCCAAACTATCTTCGGTACATCAAAACACGTAAACTCATAATACCGATAGTCACCGAACGTTAACGTGCCGACCCTACGGGTTCGAGAACTATGTAGACATGATTCATCTCCGGTCAATAACCAATAGCAGAACCAGGATGCACATATTGGTTCCTACATATTCTACGAAGATCTTTATAGGTCAAAACGCACAACAACATACGTTGTTCCCTTTGTCATCGGTATGTTACTTGCCCGAGATTCGATCGTCGGTATCTCAATACCTAGTTCAATCTCGTTACCGGCAAGTCTATTTACTCGTTCAGTAATGTATCATCCCGCAACTAACTCATTAGTTACATTGCTTGCAAGGCTTATAGTGATGTGCATTACCGAGAGGGCCCAGAGATACCTCTCCGGTATTCGAAGTGACAAATCCTAATCTCGATCTATGCCAACTCAACAAACACGATTGGAGACACCTGTAGAGCATCTTTATAGTCACCCGGTTACGTTGTGACGTTTGATAGCACACTAAGTGTTCCTGTGGTATTCGGGAGTTGCATGATCTCATAGTCATAGGAACATGTATAAGTTATGGAGAAAGCAATAGCAACAAACTAAACGATCATCGTGCTAAGCTAACGGATGGGTCAAGTCAATCACATCATTCTCTAATGATGTGATCCCGTTAATCAAATGACAACTCATGTCTATGGTCAGGAAACATAACCATCATTGATTCAACGAGCTAGTCAAGTAGAGGCATACTAGTGACACTCTGTTTGTCTATGTATTCACACATGTACTAAGTTTCCGGTTAATACAATTCTAGCATGAATAATAAACATTTATCATGATATAAAGAAATATAAATAACAACTTTATTATTGCCTCTAGGGCATATTTCCTTCAGCAGATGCTTGGGGGCAAGCCTCCTCACAAGGAGGGGGGATGTCAGCGCCCCTACACCAGCAGCGTCCAACAGGCGTGCTGTCAAGGAGGGCCCAGACACGAGTGGCTCGACCAGCTCGCCACCAAGCCAGCGGCCCACGAGGAACAGGCGGCCCAACCAACGTGTCACCGAGCCGGCGTGGACGCGGTGACTCCAGCCCATCCCATCAGCTACTTAAGGCAGTCTCACCAACAAGAGAACCATCCATTGGATCATGCAGAAACGGCACCGGCGGCTACCTACTCCCAATTCTCCATTCTTGTAACCCAAGTTCATGTACCAGAGATAATTCCCCTCGATCAACACTTGTAGCCACCTCGATTGTGAGCAATCCATATGAGGCTCCTTACACAATCCTCACTCATTTTTGTACGTTGGCCCGAGGCAAAGTACCACAACCTCACACGTTCGGACTCACATCAAGTTCGGAATGAGATAGATCCATGCATGTTGGGCCCATTAACCTGAACTCAACCAGCATGTTTGCATTTTTTACGTGGACCAGGTATTTGCCCATGCATTGTTTCGGGTATAAATATTCTAGTATATTAGTCAATAATTCTGTATAAATAAATATTTATCAAATTATGCCCATGATTTACTTATGTTTTGATGAGAAATTTGGTAAGTACATTAAAGTGTAATTGGTTCAAAAGGTAAGTAAATTAACGTGATTGATTATCATATGGTAAGGTAGGATAAAGAGGTGGTGGGAAGAAAGGTGAAACGGTAACCTTACGTTCTTTTTAAGTAGTACAAACACAGATACAGAAAAGTCATCAAGTGGGACCAACTTATGTAGATTTCCTGTACTCCATTTTCTTGGCACCTATGCCGTCCTTCCTACATGGTCTACATATTACTTTGTTTGACACCTTGTTTCCTTTCCCTTTCCCTCAATTTCTCCCAATCCTTTGGTTTTCCTCCCTTGGTTCCGAACAGGGCCAAAATGTGCAGCGCAACACTAAATGAAACAACAACGACGGAGATAATACTTAAAGTTCGCTAAAAATCCCAAAATTGCGAACGAGAACATTTTCAAAATTACAAAAAAAAATTTGTAGAAAAGCACAAACAATTATTGAAAAACAGGAATAAACATTGAAAATGAGAAATATTTGAAAAAATTGCAAACAATTATTTCAAAACTCGAAAATTTTATGATTTGCGGAAAAAATATGACAACCTAAATATTTTTTGTATTTCTGAACAAATTTGTAAAGCTAGAACATTATTTAAAATACCAAACGCACATCAAATTTTTTAACAAAAAATAAAAGTGCGAACATTTTTTATGAATTTCAGAATAAAATTTTAAAACCTGAACAATTTTCAAATTCGTGAACAACATTATAAATTGTGAACAGTTTCTTAAGTTCCGACATTTTTTGAATATGCAAGCAAATTTTCAAAACATGCATGTGTTTAAAATTTCTGAACCAAAATTTGTAAATGGGAACATTTTGAAATTCCCCCAAGTTGTCAGAATGTGTGAAAAAAATCTAAACGTGAACATTTTTAACATTTCTGGAAATTTGTTGGAAAGAAAAATAGAATGAATAAAGAAATGAATAGAAATAGAGAAACAAAAAGGAAAAGGTAAAAAATAAAATAAAATAAAATAAAAAGGATAAAGGAAAAAAGGAAAAAAGAAAAAAGAAACAGAAAAGAACAGGTCCAGGAAAAAACCGACTGTCCGAAACAAGGTGGATCCTATTTGACGCTCGTGGGGAGAGCTCCTGTCTGACGCTCGTTAGCGTCAGGCAGAGGTACAGATGGACCAGCCCATTTAAAGGTCCGTAGCTCGAGCGCGTAAAAAAAATGCCAAAAAAACTCCGCGCCAGAGAGAGATCGAACACGAGACATCCCGCTCGGAAATTTTATAACCAAACCAGTCGAGCAGAAACCTTGTACCATTCTGCAAGCAGCGCAAGAGCTAAAAGTACACAACAAGTTTTGAAAATTTACGAACAATTCAAGAAAATCGAGAACAAAAAATTGAAAATTCTGAACAAAATTTGACAAACGCGAAACCCTTTTTCAAACCATGATCAATTTTTGAAATTTGAACAAACTTTTCAAACGTGAATAATCATTAAAAAGTTGAACAAAAATTTTGAAATTCCAAAAAGATGAACAATTTTTTTAAATATACATTGAACATTTTTGCATTATATGCTGAACAATTTTAAATACATACTGAACATTTTTGTGATATACACCGAACAAAATATTAAAAATACATTGAACATTTCTGTAATGTACGTTGAACAAATTTTGAATTGTGAACAAAATTTAAAAACTTAAATTTTTTTATGAAATCAATAAGAAAATACGAAATTTCAAACTTTTTTGAAACAACAGACGAAAATAAAAACGAAAAAGGATAAAATAATAAGAGGAGTAACAAAGAAAAAGAAACAGAATAAATAAACTGAAGAAGAAAAGAATAAAGAAACAGAAAGAACAGAAAACCGGCAAAAGAGAAAAAAAAGGAAGAAACCGGTTTAGGGAACCTTCTATAAGGTTCCCAAAACCGGTTTGCCTGGGACTGCATTAACTAGCGAAGTGGGCCAGCCCATCCCGCGCAGCTACTCCATAGGAACCACCGCTCGTGGGCGTCAAAATGTCGTTCGTGCCTCCGCTGAGGCCGGCTCACGTAGGCGCTACAGTTTTTCTGTTTCCTTTTTCGTTTCTTTTCATTCTTCTTTCTTATTTTTTGTTTTCCTTTTCTTTTTTCTGTTTTCAAATACTTTGTTCTAAAAGATCAAATGCTGTACGGAATACCAAAACATGTTCTCATTTTCAAAATCTGTTCACAATTTTTGTATATTATACGAAAAGTTCAACGTGTATTGCAAAACTGTGCATCATATCTTTAAGAAAATGTAAAATTATCATAAGAAAATGTTCATTATGTATTAAAAAACTGTTCAAAGTATTTAAAAATTGTTTAGTGTATATCACAAAATTGTTTAATGTGTATTTAAAAATTGTTCAAAGTATATTACAAAAATGTTCAATGTATATTGAAAAATTGTTCAGCATATATGAAAATTTGTTCATGTTTTTCAATGTTTGTTCACCTTCTCAAAAAAATTCGCGTTTGTTCAAATATTGAAATTTTGCACATTTTCAAACATTAGTCACATTTTCAAAGAAATATTGCAAAATAAAAAAAAACAGATTTAGCATGCAAAATAAGAACTGTGGCTGCATACTTAATGGTCAGCGCTGTGGTTTAGGTTGCAACTGTTGCCAGCCCGAGTGGTCAACAACTGTAGTTTTGTAGTAGGTAGTCAGGAGTTCATACCATATTAAAAAATGTTCACATAATGTAAAAATTGTTTGAGCAATATTTAAAAATGTTGGTGCCTTTCTGAAATTTTTTTCTTGTAATTACAAAAAATGTTGACACGTTTAGAAATAGTTCATGGTATTTTTTCTTAAAATGTTATTTAAAATATAAAAACAGCTCACCTACTTCGTAAAAAATAATTTTGTTCAATATAATTAATCCGAAACAAAATAATATAAAACTCGTGTCAAATAAATCCAAAACAAAAAATGGAATCAGTACCTTATTGTCACATAGTTCATCAATCCATAAGCTCAAATTCAACACACTTGTTCATCAACCATAACACAATGTTCATCACACATGACATGAAACATATAGATAGAACTAGTGTTCTTTTTGTCCATTCGACATCCACCACTCCTCAATGAGATATTTTTGAAGAACTTCGTGAGTATCAACATCTCAAAATTTATGTTGAAGAGAGCGGTGGATGTGTTCTTCCCTTCTACATGGATGCGCCACCTTTCCCATAAATTCGTAGAAGGAATACTCCAAATCTTTCCCATGCTCATGCTCAATTATCATGTTGTGGAAGATCACGACGACTATCATGATGTACCAAATGATTTCTTAATCCTAAAACCTAGTCAGTCCTCACCCAATAGCAAAATGGGCCTGCAAAATCCCAAATGCCCTCTCAGCATCCTTCCTACATGTTGATTGAGTATTATGGAATTGAAGTTGTTTCTTACATGTTGGGCTTGGAATTGGCTTCACAAATGTTTTGCACTTCGGATATATCCCATCTGATAGGTAGTAGACTATGTTGTATGTGTGGTCATTTCTTGAAACTCCGTCGATGGTGATCCCCATTGGCTACCGTGCAAAGAGTGGTGATTGGCGGAGCATATAGATTTCACTGCAAGATCCAGGCATCCCAAAACATCCATGCGAGAACGATGTATCCTAATTAACCATGACTTCAAGAATGATAGTGGCATCCTTCACATGGCCTTTGAATTGTCAATGTCATCCTCGGGGCAATTCTTTCACCTCCGGTGCATGCAATTAGATGAGTCGGCATACCTTGAAACTCATGTGTTTTCTCATCTCCAAAAAGCTTGTGAGTGTCCTAAGCATTGGGTGGTCTCAAATACTCTAGCCCAAACACTTCAATCACTGCCTTTAGAAAATTGCTTCACAAATTGGATGTAAGTGATCATCAATCAAATTTGTAGTAATACCATATGCCATTCACGGAACAATTCCTCTTTTGCAAGAAGAATCAATCATGCTCTTTCACGCATTTGAAAATATCGATGAACAAATTCGGAGCCATTCTGAATTTGCGTCAAAAGTATCGCTTCGAATACACCGATTTTGGACACAAATAATAGAGGATCAGGCTATTATGCTTGTCTTTCCTCCTCCTAAGAATCACCTCATGGCCGACAACAGTACCGCCACCCTTCAACCGTTTGTTCATCTCCATGTGGACCATCATGATCATGGCAATGTCCTCGTCCCGCTAATATTCCTCTTCAGATGAGGAATCATCCCGCAAAGAGGATTCAAACAAACTCCCGTACCCTGCACCCCATGTGTTAGGGTTTCTCATGCCTCCCACCGGCGCCCCGCTAGTCTATCTCGTCTGTGGTCTTAGGACCATGGAGGCACGGTGGATCCCTGTAACATCTCAAATTTCCAATTTGGAATGTTATACATAGGTCATCATGTGCATATCATATTTTAATTGCATTTTGGTTTTGAGATCCTAAAATCCTAAGCAACTCAAGGACCCACGGAGAGAGTTGGGGATTTTATTATTTTCATATTTGAATTTTTCTCAAATATTGAAAAGTGGATCATTATGGTTTTATTATTTTTCTCTCCGAAAATATTTCATATTAAAAATATATGAGAAGGGGTAATATGACTTCTCCAAAATAAATGAAATATTGAAGGAAAATATTAAAATCCAATAAATATTTTATTTGGATTTTATCACTATTTTATTTGAATTAGAAAAATATGCATTTTTCAAAATTGCACTTTTAGGCCAGAAAAATGTCCACTTTGTTCTAAATATTTTATTTAGACGGTGAAAATTTGTTTTGGCATTTTTAGAGTTTTATTTAATTAATTAGGATTTTTCTCGGTGGAACCGTTAAAAAAACTTCTAACTGACCTAACTGGCCGTGCTCAAGCTGGACTCCGTCCGGCCAGGCTTTATAAGCCACCCCCCCTCCCGAGGCCCAAGTCGTTGCGCCCCAAACCCTAGCCGCCGTCGCCCCCCCCCCCTGAGGCCGCCACGCCGCCGTCCGTCGCCGCCGCCACCGCCCGCCTTCGCGCCTGCTTGCGCCGCTGCCAGTTTTTCACCGGTTTCCGTCAGTTTTATTTTCGGTAAAAAACTAGATCGGTTTTTTTATTAGTTTGTGTTTTATTTCGGTTTTTTCGGTTTAGTTTATTTAACGAACGTTCGTTCATTTAGATCTGTTAGTGAATGATTTTCGTTAGATTGGTTCTGTTAGCGAACGTTCGTTCATTAGTTTTTTTTCTTTTTGTTTTCTTTTTCAGCCAGGGACCTATCCATGATTATTTTTATCACAGATTAGCCCTGATCTTCAAATCCTCGTCGTTTCTTAACCGTTTGTCCAAATCCAGTGAAACCAACGCCAAAATCTTCGTCTCGAACCCCTCTTTCCATTTAATCAACTTGAACAAGGTTTTGACAAATTTAAAATTTGGTTTCAAGCAGATTTGTCTGCGAAGTTCTTTTGACTGTAGTTTCAATTCCGTAGCTCCGATTCGATCGTTTCTTTTTGCAAATTGAACCTCTTCAGTTGAACTTTCAGTTTGGATCTTCTTATTTGAAGTTTTACCCTTGCATCTTTGCTTGAGTGCTTATGTATGCTATTGTTTGTTTGCGATAGAATGTGCGCAGCGTGCTACTACGAGTCATTAGGTTTTGCAGATCATCAGCAAGGCAAGTAACACATTGATCATACCCCTTTATTACCCAGTTTTTATGTATTAGTTTCAACCCTCAAACATTGCATGAGTAGGATCTCTTAACATGTGGGTTTTGGGAAGTAGTTGATGAGGTAGAACCTATTGCCCTTTTATTATCAAACCCTGGGAGTTACTTCTACGTTATGCTTATACTGCCATGCTATGCTCGTAGACGTGGATTGGGTTTGAGTGTATCCATGACAGATGTGAGATTGTTAATTAATGGCTAACTTAAGGTGGCTACTTAAATACACATCTGGGTGGATTGGTTGCGGGCACCTGGGGTTATACCAGTGTTGTCCTTTTTGGTTCGTCACCCAGGCTCAAAGGGATCATAAGATTATTCATGCTAGAAACTTCAGTGTGCAGCCACAAGCTATTATGGGCTCTAGCATAGTGGAGTAAGTTGCATGACCTCTTCTAGTGGTAGGATAGCAGATGTAGGGGATGTAGGTTGGTACTGTCTACCCGGGGTTAGAGTTAATGCTTCTAAAAAATTGTGTCTCGGTCATCTGTTTCTCAAACACCTTGTAGTGCGAGAAATCCAACGGAGGAGATCGAGTCTTGTGGGGAAAAGTGCGCAAACCTTTGCAGAGTGTACAAACTAATCATGGTTAGCTGTGACCCCGATTATGGACATCTTGAGTATCTGGTTCTTGGATTATCACGTGGATCTCATCACCCTAAATTAATTTGTTGGGATGGTAATTACTTTTAATTGGGATTGAGATGGGGTTATACCATTCTCAATGTTTTTCAACTACCATGATAGTTAAATAAAATATATTCCTTTGTTGTAGGAAAAAATTGGCTTTTCGCAAAAACATTGTAACCATAGAGCCTCCAGCAGTCATATATGCATGTAGTGATAGCATTTACTTGTTCATTACTCTACTGTGTTATTTTGCTAGCATATTCCATGTGCTGGCCCGTTTCGGGCTGCAACATATCATGTTGCAGACTTTTCAGACGAAGAGTAAGGTGCGCTAGGTCGTTGTTGTGCACTCAGCTATGTCGTTGGAGTTGATGGACTCACTTTATCTTCCAAGCCTTCCGATGTTATCATAATTAGATGGCCTTAAGCCATATTTATTGTAATAAGTTCTCTTTTGAGACATTCGATGTAATAAGTGTGTGATTGTTACTTTGTTATAAATCCTTTGAAGTATTGTGCGTGTCAGCATTACAGATCCAAGGATGACACTTATGCACAGAGATTCGACCGTTTGAGGTCGGATCGCTACAAGATGGTATTAGAGCACACGCTGAATGTAGGACACGACCACTAAGATGAGCCATAGGTCACTCTTCTCTACTCATTTCTGACTTGTCTCCATTTTCTACTCTATAGGATGGCAGACACGAGGAACAAGTTTGCACAGTCGGATGAAGACACATCTTTTGGACGATACTTGAAGGAAGTCACTAGGTACTTGAACATTGGAATACCGAGCTTCACCGGGACCTACACCGCCACTTTACCAGAAGAGGAACGTTGGATGATTCGAGTTCAAGTTTCAGGAAGAACATTCGCACCAGTAACTGAGCCCATAGAGTTTTCCTTTGATGCATCAATCTAGAGTCTAGGAAAGAGCATGGCAGCCCATATCACCATAGGACACATCGGCGAAGTTTATCACAAGGAACTTAAGGACACCATCTACCAGATATGTGGGTGCCGTGATGAGCAATGGGAGATGATTAGCACCCGGAAGGACATGTGCATTGCAGCTTACATCCAGGAGTTAAACCAGCACATTCGTCGCTGGGAGAACCAAATGTGCGCAAGCATGATAGATCTGAAGAAGTTGATGACTAGGAACATGGAGCTCGAAGAGGAACTCAAGTCTACACACGACGAATATAAAGAGGAAATCACCGTACTAGTGGAGATGAATGACGACCTGACAAGGAAGCTTGGAGTATTCATGGGCGACCCTGCGCCAGGAGGAGATGACGACCACCCCAAGGACTATATCATCATCGATGACACCGACTCCGACCCCAGTGATGATGATTATGAAGACGAAGCTGGAGCAGATATCATGGAGTCTTCTACCGATCAAAATTTCTAGTAGACCACCATACTAATAGTAGTATTTCCCCCATGTATATATTAGTAGTCTGAGCACTGTAATGATAGTTAGATCGATTGTATGCCCTTGTTTGATATTGTTTTGGGAGTGATATTGATTGTGTTTGTCTCATGTGCATATGGGTAGTGTTTTCCCACTAGACCTCATTCTATTCTAATCTCTCCCCTCTAAACCCATCAGATGCCTCCGAGACGTGACCCCGGATTTGCTTTCCCACCGGAGCTCACTTAGTTGATTCAACATCAGAATACACTGATGCAGTTGCTAGTTCAGAATCAAGGCAACAACAACAACAACAATAACAACAACAACAACCCACCGCCACCACCTCCAGTTGACAACTTAGCCCGTTTTCTGAGGTTACAACCGCCGGTGTTTTCCAGTAGCACCGAGCCCATTGTTGCTGATGACTGGCTACGCAGGATTGGAAGAGAGTTGACCACTGCAGGTTGCACAGATGCCGAGAAGGTGCATTTTGCCGCACACCAATTGGATGGACCTGCAGCCTCATGGTGGGAGAATTACACAGCCACCTTCCCTATAGCCAATGTTACTTGGGAGCAGTTTCAGCAAGCATTTCGCACTGCTCCTGTCTCAACTAGAGCTATGAGCATGAAGAAGCATGAGTTTTGCAACTTACGCCAGGGCAACCGTACTGTAGGGCACTACGTGGAGGAGTTTAGCAAGTTAGCTCGCTATGCCTCGGATGATGTGGCCACAGATGCCGTGAAGCAAGAGAAATTTATGGAAGGGCTGGACGATGAGATGAGTGTGCAGTTGATGGTGGCAACATTTAACAACTACCAGGAGTTGGTAGATAAGACTCTTATGATTGAAGGAAAGCAGCAGCAAATTGAGAGCCGCAAAAGGAAGAATGGACAAGGGAAGTACAATTCAGGAGCTCAGCAGAAGCCACATTTTACCCCGAACCCGGGAGGATTACCCATAACCATGAAGGCCATACCCACAATGGAGGAAGTTCACATAACCACAATGGCTCTAGGAATGGAAATGGGAATGGAGCAAGCAGTCAGAACCGCTCTAACCCAGCTACACCCACCAAGAAGGACCAAAGTCACATTACTTGTTTCAAGTGCGGGAAGACTGGACACTGTGGCAATGAGTGTCCTGAACTCAAGAATGAAAATGGCAATGGAAGCTCTGGGAAGAAGCCCAACCCTTTCAATAAGGGCCAAGTGAACCACGTGAACATGGAGGAGGTTGAAGAGCAGCCAGACGCAGTTATCGGTAAGTTTTTGGTTAAGTACTTTACCGCTCTCATTCTTTTCGATAATGGTGCATCGCATTCATACATTGCAAGGGGATTTGTGGACAAGTTTAAGTTACCCACCTAAGCCCTTAGCACACCCTTGTTAGTAAGCTCACTAGGAGCAGAGTATATGGCCAACCGATGGTGCGACCGGGTACCCTTAAACATTGGCAACCATATTTTCCCCTCAGACCTAATAATTCTGGAGTCACAAGGATTGGATGTGATACTGGGTATGGATTGGCTATCAAAGTATGGAGGAAACATTGACTGTGCTAGTAGGTCAATTCTACTCACCACCCCGGAGGGAAAAAGGATTAAGTATGTGTCCACGCATACCCCAAAAAGGACTCACGTAAATTCCCTCACGAGAGTTGTTCAGGAAGAAGTGCCTGTAGTGAAGGATTATTCGGATGTATTTCCAGAGGAACTATCAGGCATGCCGCCAGATCGAGACATTGAGTTTTTTTCTAGAGCTGTTTCCAGGCACCGGACCAATATCGAAGAGACCATACCAGATGCCCGCGAATGATCTGGAGGAGATTAAGAAACAGATTAAGGAGTTATTGGAGAAAGGTTACATTCGACGAAGCTCGTCACCATGGGGAGCCCAGTGCTCTTGGTTGAGAAGAAGGATAAATCTCTGAGAATGGTGGTTGATTATCATGCATTGAATGAAGTGACGATCAAGAACAAGTACCCACTGCCGATGATCAATGATTTGTTTGACCAGCTGCAAGGAGCTAAAGTATTTTCCAAGATCGATATCCGATCAGGATACCACCAACTGAAGATCCGAGAACAGGATATACCCAAGACAACTTTCACCACAAGGTATGGGCTATATGAGTACAGGGTTATGTCATTTGGATTGACTAACGCCCCTACCTATTTCATGAGTACGATGAATAAGGTGTTCATGGAGTTCTTGGATAAATTTGTTGTGGTATTCATTGATGACATTTTGGTATACTCGAAGAATGAAGAAGAACATAAGGAGCATTTGTGTTTAGTTCTCGAGAAGCTCAGAGAGCATCAATTATATGCCAAGTTTAGCAAATGTGAGTTTTGGTTGAAGGAAGTAGGATTCCTTGGACATGTTATATCAGGAGAAGGTATAAAAGTAGACCCTACTAAGGTTCAGTCAGTCACTGAGTGGTTGGCACCCACCTCAGTGGGAGAGATCCGTAGTTTTCTTGGACTCACGGGATATTATCGGAGATTCATTGAGAATTTCTCTAAGATTGCGAAGCCTATGATGGAGTTATTGAAGAAGGGCACCAAGTTCAAATGGACAAATGAATGTGAGGCAAGTTTCCAGGAGATGAAGAAACGTTTGGTTACAACCCCAGTGCTGATTCTGCCGGATATACGCAAGGATTTCCAAGTGTATTGCGACGCATCTCGCTTAGGACTTGGAGGCATGCTTATGCAGGACGAAAGAGTTGTTTCGTATGCCTAACGGCAACTTCGACTGCATGAGTTGAATTATGCCACACATGATTTGGAGTTAGCACTGTAGTGCATGCACTCAAGACCTGGAGACATTTTCTTATTGGAAATCGTTGTGATGTGTACACGGATCATAAGAGTTTGAAGTACATTTTCACACAGAAGGAGTTCAATCTCAGGCAAAGGAGATGGTTGGAGCTTATAAAGGATTATGATATGAAGCTGCATTATCACCCAGGGAAGGCCAATGTCATAGCAGACACTTTGAGCCGGAAGAGTTATGTCAATACCCTCGTAAGCGGAGGATTGCCAACGGAGTTAGCTGAAGATCTCAGGGAGCTTCGTTTGGAGATAGTCCCTAGAGGTTTTGTCGCAGCAATGGAGGTTCAATCAACATTATTGGGAAAGATTCGAAAAGCTCAGAAGGATGATAAGGAGATTGCTGATATAAAGGAGAAAATGAGCAAAGGAAAAGCCAAGGGTTTTCGTGAGGATGAGAACGACACCTTGTGGTTTGAGGACCGTGTTTATGTACCCAATAATGCAGAGATCAGGAAGTTGATACTTCAGGAGGCTCATGACTTGCCATACTTGATACACCCCAGAAACACCAAGATGTATTTGGATTTGAAGGAGCGTTTCTGGTGGACTGGTATGAAGAAGGATATTGCCGAGTATGTAGCCGTATGTGATGTATGTCAGAGAGTGAAGGCAGAACATCAGAAGCCAGCAGGATTACTGCAACCTATGCCGATACCCTAATGGAAGTGGGGTAAGCTTGGCATGGATTTCATCACCGGATTACCCAGGACCCGAACGGGATACGATTCTATTTGGATAGTAGTGGATCGTTTAACCAAAGTGGCCCACTTTATCCCAGTGAAGACCACCTATACAAGTGCGAAGTTGGCCAAGATATACATGACCAGGATCGTATGTCTGCATGGAGTTCCGAGGACTATCGTATCAGATAGGGGAACACAGTTTACTTCAAAGTTTTGGCACCAGCTGCACTAGACCTTGGTCACCAAGCTAGAGTTCAGTACAGTTTTTCATCCGCAGACAGATGGACAGACAGAGAGAGTCAATCAGATTCTGGAGGACATGTTGAGGGCTTGTGCGCTAGATTATGGATCTAGTCGGGATGATGATTTTCCCTATGCAGAGTTCTCATACAACAATAGTTACCAAGCCAGTCTGAAGATGGCACCCTTCGAAGCTTTGTATGGAAGAAGGTGTAGAACACCGTTGATGTGGGATGAAGTTGGAGACCGTCAGTTGTTTGGACCCGATTTGATCAAAGAGTCCGAAGAGAAGGTTAAGTTGATTCGAGATAGACTGGAGGTAGCTCAGTCCAGGCAAAAAAGTTATGCAGACTCGAAACGCAAGGAGGTAGTCTATGAAATCGGAGACAGGGCATATCTTCGTGCGTCACCTCTGCGAGGAGTTAAGCGTTTTGGAGTTAAGGGAAAGTTAGCCCCAAGGTTTGCAGGACCATACCGAGTTCCGAGTATTGGAACATATGGGAGAAGTAGCCTACAAGTTGGAGTTACCTGAAGGACTGTCAGGAGTTCATGATGTGTTTCACGTTTCCCAGTTGAAGAAGTGCCATGCAGAAATGGCCGATATTCCTCTGAGAGATACAGTGCCCCTGGAAGCAATTCAGTTGGATAGTGATCTAACCTATGAGAAGAAACCAGTCAAGATTCTCAAGTTTGCCAGCCGAGTCACACACAACAAGGTTATCAAGTTTTTCAAAGTTCAGTGGAGCCACCATACCAAGGATAAAGCCACCTGGGAACGAGAGGATGATCTACGGAAAGACCACCCACACCTATTTTCTAGCCAACCCGAATCTCGAGGGCGAGATTCACCTTAATGGGGGTAGGTTTGTAACATCCCAAATTTCCAATTTGGAATGTTATACATAGGTCATCATGTGCATATCATATTTTATTTGCATTTTGGTTTTGTGATCCGAAAATCCTAAACAACTCAAGGACCCACGGAGAGAGTTGGGGATTTTATTATTTTCATATTTGAATTTTTCTCAAATATTGAAAAGTGGATCATTTTGGTTTTATTATTTTTCTCTCTGAAAATATTTCATATTAAAAATATATGAGAGGGGACAATATGACTTCTCCAAAATAAATGAAATATTGGAGGAAAATATTAAAATCCAATAAATATTTTATTTGGATTTTATTGCTATTTTATTTGAATTAGGAAAATATGCATTTTCAAAATTGCATTTTTAGGCCAGAAAAATGTTCACTTTGTTCTAAATATTTTATTTAGATGGTGAAAATTTGTTTTGGCATTTTTAGATTTGTATTTAATTAATTAGGATTTTTATCGGTGAAACTGTTTAAAAAAACTTCCAACCGACCTAACGGGCCGTGCCCAAGCCGGACTCCGTCCGGGGCCAGGCTTTATAAGCCACCCCCCCTCCCGAGGCCCAAGTCGTTGCGCCCCAAACCCTAGCCGCCGTCGCCCCCCCCCCCTGAGGCCGCCACGCCGCCGTCCGTCGCCGCCGCCACCGCCCGCCTTCGCGCCTGCTTGCGCCGCTGCCAGTTTTTCACCGGTTTCCGTCAGTTTTATTTTCGGTAAAAACCTAGACTAGTTTTTTATTAGTTTGCATTTTATTTCGATTTTTTGGTTTAGTTTATTTAACGAAGGTTCGTTCATTTAGATCTGTTAGTGAACGATTTTCGTTAGATTGGTTATGTTAGCGAACGTTCGTTCGTTAGTTTTTTCTTTTTATTTTCTTTTTCGGCCAGGGACCTATCCGCGATTATTTTTATCGCAGATTAGCCCTTGATCTTCAAATCCTCACCGTTTCTTAACCGTTTGTCCAAATCCAGCCAAAATCTTCGTCTCGAACCCCTCTTTCCGTTTAATCACTTCAACAAGGTTTTGACAAATGTAAAATTTGGTTTCAAGCAGATTTGTCTGTGAAGTTCTTTTGACCGTAGTTTCAGTTCCGTAGCTCCGATTCGATCGTTTTTTGCAAATCCAACCTCTTTAGTTGAACTTTCAGTTTGGATCTTCTTATTTGAAGTTTTACCCTTGCATCTTTGCTTGAGTGCTTATGTATGCTATTGTTTGTTTGCGATAGAATGTGCGCAGCGTGCTACTACGAGTCACTAGGTTTTTCGGATCATCAGCAAGGCAAGTAACACATTGATCATACCCCTTTATTACCCAGTTTTTATGTATTAGTTTCAACCCTCAAACATTGCATGAGTAGGATCTCTTAACATGTGGGTTTTGGGAAGTAGTTGATGAGGTAGAACCTATTGCCTTTTTATTATCAAACCCTGGGAGTTACTTCTACGTTATGCTTATACTGCCATGCTATGCTCGTAGGCGTGGATTGGGTTTGAGTGTATCCATGACAGATGTGAGATTGTTAATTAATGGCTAACTTAAGGTGGCTACTTAAATACACATCTGGGTGGATTGGTTGCGGGCACCTGGGGTTATACCAGTGCTGTCCTTTTTGGTTCGCCACCCAGGCTCAAAGGGATCATAAGATTATTCATGCTAGAAACTTCCGTGTGCAGCCACAAGCTGAAAGTGCTAGTTATCGACTAGAGGGGGGTGAATAGGCGATTTTTATGAAAGTCTTCAAAACATGGAAGTTTCAAAGACAGACGATAGATTGAACCTATTAACATGCAGTGGAAGGAAGACTACACTAGGCAAGCCATAGTCAAGTATTTAATGAAGTGAAAGCATGAAGACTATTGGCAGCTAGGCAGTATGGATCAGGATGGAAGATAGTATGAAGCCAATCAGAACAAGTAGTCACACAATGAAGTCAAACAGATAATGCAAGCAGGCAATGACTTCACGAAGACAAACTGTAAGTAAAGAGAAGGAAGATATAGAACCAGTTGCTTGGTGAAGACAAAGGATTTGTTGGACCAGTTCCAGCTGCTGTGACAAATGTACGTCTGGTTAGGGAGGCTGAGATTCAACTCAGAAGACCGTGTCTTCACCTTATTCCCCTTGAGCTAAGGACACCCAGTCCTCGCCCAATCACTCAGGTAAGTCTTCATGGTAGACTTCCAAACATTCACAGACTTCGTTCACCGGCGATCCACAATGACTCTTGGATGCTCAGAACACGATGCCTAACCGGCTGGAGGATTCACAGTCCTCAAGTGTAACAAGTCTTCAGATCACACAAACAAAAAGACTTCAGTGATGCCTAACACTCTTTGGCTCTGGGTGTTTAGGGCTTTATCCTCGCAAGGATTTCTCTCTTAAAGGCTTCGAGGTGGGTTGCTCTCAAACGACAAAAGTCGTGCACTAACTCTGAGCCGCCACCAATTTATGGTGTAGGGGGTGGGCTATTTATAGCCACTAGGCAACCCGACCTGATTTGTCCAAAATGACCCTGGGTCACTAAGGAACTGACACGTGTTCCAACAGTCAGATTTCAAACACATGCGGTAGCTTGACTTGGGTTACAAGTAAAGCTGACTTGTCCAGCTCTGGATAAGATTTGCTCTCATTGTCTTCGCTCGAAGACTTCGGATTTGGTTGAGCATCACTTTAGTCACTCTGACTTTGTTCACTTGGACCCCACTTAATAGTACGGTGGTTCCTATGACTCAACGAAGAAGAAAATGAAACTACGAAACAACTATGTCTTCGTGCTCCAAAGTCTTCATGCGATGTATTCTCATGTCATAGTCTTGAATATGAATATCTTCACATACCACCATTGTATTCAATGTCTTCACACATTTTTAGGGGTCATCTCCGGTAGGTAAACCGAATCAATGAGGGACTACTACCTGTGTTATCCTGCAATTCTCACAAACACATTAGTCCCTCAACCAGGTTTGTCGTCAATACTCTAAAACCAACTAGGGGTCGCACTAGATGCACTTACAATCTCCCCCTTTTTGGTGATTGATGACAAACTGGTTGAAGTTTTCAACGGGATAAAAGTATGTGAAATTGTAAAGGATTGAGGTATTGTCTTCGTAAGTAGCAAAAAGGCTCCCCCTGAAGATGTGCATATAAGTATTTTGCTTTCGAATGCAAATGCACATGGCAGGTTGTACTTGTGGAGATCCTCTTCAACTTATGAAGACAATTCATCATGCATGTAGAGATATAACGAAGATAATGACATGCATAATGAAAAATGGACGTCTACAAAATGACTTCGTGCGGAATTTATCGTCGCACATGCGGAATTTATCATCACATCACATAGTTGACAGAAAAGGTAGCACACGACCATCAAGTTTAAGTGTTACAACTCAAAGAACCAAATGTATCAAAAGCGAGAGTTGTAAGCACTTGGCAAATGTAGCAAAAGTATAGCAACCACCCATATGGACCCGCTTGAAGACTATCAACTCATATGCTTCTCCCCCTTTTGTCAGTAATGACCAAAAAGGTTTGAAGACATAGAGCTTTCTACTCGTTCCAATGAGGAGTAGGCGAAGCAGCAGGGTCATCGTTGAGGTTTGGTGGTGCAGAAGAACTTGGTGCAGTGTCGATACGCGCCGAGGTTGGAGGTGGTGAGGTAGCATCATCTTGGTAATCAATGACTCTGGCATTAACAGTTGCAGCTGAGGAGGAATAGTCAGAGTCTTCGAGTGAGGGAGTCTGACGCAAGTGAGTGTTCCGGGGAGGAGTGGAATCAAACTTGAATCTCTCCGTGAAGCCATCCAGTTGAAGATCATCTTCAGAGCTCAGCAAAGTCAGACTCTTCCATGACCGGCGGCAGGTTTCATGAGTGACAAACGCATTCTTGGTGGCAAGGTTGCGAATGCGATTGACATCCACCAAGAGGCTATGCATTTGACGCTTGAGCCAGTCATGATGCTTATCCTGTTTCTGATGCGGGGCGACTAGAAACTCTCGGTCATTGAGAACACGAGATCGCTTCCGAGGCCTTTGGGCAATTGTGCTTTCAGTGGCTTCAGTTTGGGTACTAGGGGCACGTGTATTGCCAGCCAAAGGATAAACACGAGTGATGGCCTGAACTCCGTCAATGGGTTGGGTGAAACTTTGACGATCGACGTTGTGAAGATAAATTGGCTCCTTGGTAGGCTCTGGGTATATGGCTTCGACAGACAGATCAACCTCTGGCAAGAATATGAGATGATTATGCGCGGAAGGATGATAGTTGATAGCAGAGTGAAGCTTGATGTGGCGCATTACCCATGGAGCATAGAACTTCAGACAAAATATATCAGAGCCAGATGCATCCAATTGCCTGATGAAGAAGTCTTGAGCATTGAAGCTGATGCCATTGAAGAATAGAAAACCAATGTCTTCATTGCTCTTTCAAGCTTCGCTGCAGGAGAGTGTCCTTTGACAGGCCATAGAGTTCACCTGATGATATGATAAATAGTGCGGGGCAGATACTCTAGGTCTTCAGCGTCTTGGGGCAGTGGCTTCATCATGCTCAGCATTTGGCTCATGTTGGGCTCTGGCTTCTGGAAGATGCTTTCCAAAGCATTCTGGTGCAGCTGACAACCTGGTTCATAGTGTTCACCAGGAGTGGGCAGGGCAGTAAGCTCAATGATGTCTTGGGCTTTGGCTTCATGGTGTACATCGCCTGTCATCCACTCAAGGATCCAAGTCTTCGGATCCCTGTTATAGCCGCGAATGTGGAGGAAAGCATAAAATTGTAGCAGAAGCTCTTCATTGTAATGCTCTTTAGCAGTCACAAAGTTCAGGAGACCAGCATCACGGAAACAGTCAAGTGCCTCTTCTAAGCAGGGCAGTCCAGCAATAGCTTCACTATCGAGACGCATATGGGGAAAGATGTGCCCTTGATCATAGAGAACACATGAATAGTAACTGCGCTGCTGATAGCTCTAGAATCGATCAAATGAAATTCTTGGCTTGGAGTAGGGGTTCTTGGCACTATCAAAGAAGGTGTTGTGTGCTATGAAGCCATTCACATTAAATGATCCTGGTGAAGTTGTAGTACCTGGAAACCTTGGCAGCCTTGGCTTTGGATTCTGGACCTGGGGGCTGTGCTCCACATGATAGTCAAATTGAGGTCCGGGAGCAGGCGGAGGAACCAGAATGGGCCAGCGGACGGTCACAAGATGCTTTCTCAATGGTGTGAGGTCTTGGAGGTGGTACAGGAGCAGAGGCATTGTCTTCAAGCTGTAGTCGAGCGTTGGCTTCTGGTGCATTCACTTCTGGCACCACATTGGCTTCAGGCACCACATTAGCTTCGGCCATGACAACGTCATTGGCTTCAGTATTGGTGTTAGTGGCCGCCTCGGAATTTTCAACCTCCACTCAAGTAGCTGGAGGGTCGGACACGTTCTCCTCGAGAACAATTTCAGGGTTGGACGGGGGTGTGGCAACATGTTCTTCTTATTCTCTTCGTTCTTCTTGTTCATCGGTTGATGCAGCTGGAATGTCTTCAACATCTTTTGCTTCGGACTCAGAGACATTCACAGTTGGAGTGGCGTCAGGGAACACTTGTCGTGCCACTGAATGATGTTGCTCTTCTCCTTCTGGAACGCTCGATAGTGTGACTTGTGGCCTTGGTCCTTTGCGAAGCCTGCGGAGTGCGGGGGACGCCTTTGGAGAGGGAGTCGACTGGACCACAAAGTCATCATATTCAAGCACCGGAGTGGTGGCTTGAGGTGGAGGAGTACTTGGAGAGTCTTGAGGGTGATCAGCCCATGAATCATCCTGAGCAATTGGCGTCAAGGGACGACCAATGCTGATGAGTTCGTTGTTCGTCAGAACAGGCGATGATACCATGTTGTGCTCGATCTAAGGAAGGACTTCATCATCTTCAACATTGTCTTGGGGACTAATGTCTTCAGCTGCGGTGGGGTCAACAGCTGGATCTTCTTCAGCTTCAGGAGCCTCTGTGGTAGCAGGCTCATGAACTATCAACTGACGCTCACGTGTTCTAACGCAGGGCGAGCAACTGAGATTGGCTCGACAACCAGGGGCTCTGTTGGAGCAGCCCGATCTTTCTTCTTTTTCTTCCTTTTCTTGGTCGGTGGAGCATTATCAGTGGTGTTCTGGGTCTTGCGCTTTCGGGCTTCGGCTTCAGCTGCCCTTGTTTTCTTGAGTTCTGAAGCAGCTGTGGGGACCTTAGGCTTCAAGCATGTCATACTGGCTGGGAAGACAATGTGGGGTTCTTCCTGCCTTGATGCTTCGGCTTGGGCCACAACAGGCTTCTTCTTCTTCTTGGCAGCCATTCTAGGGTCGATGCCAGGGCGCCCCAGAGCCTTGCGCTTTTCTTCTTCATTGTGAGCTTGAACACTTTTCTCGGCAAAGTATTTCATTCTCTCTCTTGAACCCTTTGCTTCCTGGCATTTCTGGTGAAACTGCTCCTTGAGCTCATGCAGCGTCTGCTTGAAGCTTTGAACATCAGCCACGCTGAGGTTAGCCATATTCTTCTTGAACCGAGCCTTCTCATAATCAATCTTGTTCTTTGGTTCAACAATCTTCTGAACCAGAGCCAGCTCAGAAGCAATGGCACTATGAAAAGAGACACTGATGCCAATTGTAAGCTCAAGGTCTTCGAGGTTGATGCTGGGGTTTTCAAACCATTCATCAATGAAGTTATTCAAGATGTCCACATCAAACAAGGGTAGATCATTGAAGATCTCCGCCTCTTCCTTGCTCTTTATCAGCAGCTCAAGAGCATCATCGCCAAGATCGTCGTCACTTGACAGATCAATGGCTTCATTCTCATTCCTCAGAACGGCAACTGGGGTCAGTGCTTGACCAGAGATTTGAATGGGCTTCTTCTTCTTCTCAGTCTTCGAGATGCGTGAGAGATCTTCAGACTGCACACTGGCTTCAGGAGGTGCAGTGGCCAGAGGCTTCGCACGCGAAGCTTTTGGTGCAGTGGAGGGCTTTGAAGCCTTTGGTTTCTTCTGCTTCTGTGGCTTGGGAGGAGCAGGCGCTTCATCAGAATCAACGTCATCTGCAGAGTGCTCCGCGGCTACCCCCTGAACAGCAATGTGCAAGATGAGATCCTCGAGGTTGTAGAAAGGCCCGATAATATTGGGTTCGGCATCACGGGTGCCATCGGCACGAGGAGCAGATGGACCTGGGTTGAAGTCCAGACCAAAGTACTTCTTGTTCTTTTTTGCAGACTCTTTGGCAAACTGGAAGTTGCGCTTAAAGAGATTGTCTTCACGACACCATAGTAGACTGGATGGGTCGGCATTAGCAGGCTGAGGTCCATGGACCATGCAAGGGGAGAAACCTTGAGCAATGGCTTCGGACTTGGACTTAGGCTGAAGACCTTTGTATATAATATCTCCCCAGGGGCCCTTGATGGCATTCTTTTCAGCATATTCGTCAGTGACAAATTTGTACTTGAACCATTCCTTTGCCCAATGTCTTCGAATCCATTGGATTCGGTTCTTGCATTCACCATAGGTCTCTTCAGGATCTGACTTGTATAGCTCATAGAGATCTGGTGGCAGGTCCTTAGCTGTGTTCCCACGGCGCTGTCTGCCGCCCTTCCTGACTGATTTCTCTGTTGCCATGAAGTTTAGACTGAATGGCTTCAGATCTTGCAGAGGCTTCCATCTGCTGGTCAGACAGGAACTGGCTTCGGGAGAATTAATGTGATGCTGTAAGAACTCTGTAAATGAATGCAGACTATGAGAACCAAGGGATTCTCCCACGGACATGTACCTGTGACAGCATTAAAGATGCGAGGGAAGGGGAAGAGGTCATATGCATTCTCAGAAGATTTTGAAGATAAATCAGTTTAGAAGACATTGACCTCATAATGCGAAGACATTCACTCATATGTTGAGAGTTGGTTCCAGATTTGTACGAATCCAAGAATAAGTACAAGTGAGGAATCTAACTACTTTGTGAAGCATAAGTGAATATACTAGGCATGTTATGAGATGCAGAACAGGATAGATCCAAATTTGTAGGGACATAAACCATTTGTGGTTGAAAAGGATGAATCTATCGAATCAAATAGACAGTAAAAAGGAGGTTTTATTTACCACACGAAGAACTGCTAGACGAAGTAGAATATGAGGCCGAGTAGTTCGATCTTCCGTGCCCTAACTTGGCGACGGAGGACACCTACGGCGAGGGCGGAGAAGACGATGTCCGCGGACGGCGTGAGGACGGCGTCGGTGAGGTCGCGGCAGCTAAGCGCTTCGTCGTCGGCGTCGTCGAGAGCTAGCAGTGGCGCTAGGGTTTGTGCGAGAAGGAGAAGTGGAAGAAGAGATAATGACTGGGGTGTGACGTGTATTTATAAGGACAGGGACGGCACAGCGTTATTACGCAGGTGCCCCTGGCGGTTCACATCTGAGGGACACGTGGCGAACATGCAACACATTGGAAGTTGTTCCATGTTCCCACGCACGCCTGGATTGTCGGGTGGTCGTTCCCGCTTCTCCGAGTTTCAGGCAAAAAGGATTGAGCATTTAAAACAGATTTAATGTTTGTCTCTGTATCTCCTGCTGACAAGGACGCAGAGAAGACATTCGACAATTTCAATAGAATGCATATGATTTGGATAGATAGATTTGAGAAGGGAGCATAGAGAGGTTAGGGTCCGATCACATTCACTTAGATCAAAAGATTCAAATGAGAAGACATAGCTATAAGTGAATGATGTAGAGGACAGAACACTAATATATGAATATATCAGAATAAGACCAAATCAACATTGTGAAGATAAACATGAAGTCATGTCAATATTGAAGACAAACCAAATGCGAAGACTTTGCAAATGTAACGCCAACAGAAAACACTCCAAACAAAAGTTTGGTGGTGGTGTTACCCACCGTATAGGAAGTATTAGACCCAGACACAGCGCAAAATTATCGTGGCGCTCCGAAGTCAAATTCCACATTAATGTATTCACACTTAAAGTGTAAGTCTTCATTAATTGAAGATATACGTTACTTCGTGTGTTGCAAATCTAAGTCATCAACATGCATAAGTGTTAGGATGTGTGCCTAATCACAGGACATTTGAGGATTCCAAGATATTTAGCTCACACGGCAACTTGCAAAACCTTTTCTCATCCAAGGGCTTTGTGAAGATATCTTCCAGTTGCTCTTCAGTGTTGACATGAATGATATCAATATCTTCCTTCATGACATGGTCTCTAAGAAAGTGATGACGAATTTCAATGTGCTTTGTCTTCGAGTGCTGAACTAGGTTGTTGGCAATCTTGATGGCGCTTTCATTGTCGCAGTAGAGTGGTACTTGCTTCAGATGGATGCCATAGTCTTTGAGTGTTTGCTTCATCCATAGAAGCTGAGCGCAGCAAGATCCAACAGCAATGTATTCAGATTCAGCAGTGGAGAGAGATACACGGTTCTGCTTCTTTGAAGACCAACAAACAAGTGATCGTCCCAGAAAGTGACATGTGCCTGTTGTATACTTGCGGTCCACCTTGTCACCAGCATAATCAGCATCTGAGAATCCAACTAGATCAAACTCTGAGCCCTTTGGATACCATAATCCTAGTGTTGAGGTGTAAGCCAAATATCGAAGAATTTGCTTCACAGCTAAGTGATGCGATTCCTTTGGTGCCGCTTGGAATCGAGCACACATGCAAACACTAAGCATGATATCTGGCCTAGATGCACATAAATAAAGTAAAGAACCAATCATGGAGCGGTATACCTTTTGATCGAACTCTTTACCATTGGCTTCAGGACCCAGATGACTTTTGGTTGGCATTGGCGTTGTGTAACCTTTGCAGTCTTACATTCCAAACTTCTTTAGGCGGTCTTTGAGGTATTTCTCTTGAGATATGAAGATGCCATTGCTTTGCTGACGTATTTGAAGACCATGGAAGAACTTTAGCTCACCCATCATGGACATCGATATTGCTCTTGCATCATGTGTCCAAACTCATCACTATATTTTTGATTAGTGCAACTGAAGATAATGTCATCCACATATATTTGGCACACAAATAGTTCACCATCATATGTCTTCGTGAAGAGTGTGGGATCCAGGGAACCAGGTTTGAAGCCTTTGCTCTTCAGGAAGTCTTTGAGTGTGTCATACCAAGCACGAGGGGCTTGTTTAAGGCCATACAATGCCTTATTGAGCTTGTATACCGTATCAGGGTGTTTTGGATTTTCAAAGCTAGGCGGTTGTGCAACATACACTTCTTCTTCAATCTTGCCATTGAGAAAGACACTCTTCACATCCATTTGATACAGAAGGATGTTATGATGATTTGCTTAGGCTAGCAGTATGCGAATGGCTTCAAGCCTAGCCACCGGAGCAAATGTTTCATCGAAGTCAATCCCTTGAACTTGAGTGTATCCTTGAGCAACGAGACGAGCCTTGTTTCTGACAACTTGACCATGCTCATCTTGCTTGTTGCGATATATCCATTTAGTGCCTATGATATTGTGTTTACGAGGACCAGGACGCTTGACCAGTTCCCACACATTGTTCAGCTCGAACTATTGAAGCTCTTCTTGCATAGCTTGAATCCATTCAGGTTCCATGAAGGCTTCAACAACTTTCTTGGGTTCAGATATTGAGACAAATGCAAAGTGCCCATAGAAATTTGCTAGCTGTGTTGCTCTTGAATGAGTGAGTGGACCAGGTGCATTGATGCTATCAATTATCTTCTCAATCTGTACTTCATTTGCAACATGAGGATGAACTGGACGAAGACTTTGCTCTTGTTGATCATTGTCATCATTAGGAGGATTGTCTTCAGGATGAGCATTGTCTTCAGGTTGACTAGGTGCATAAATGATAAGTTCCTCATGCTAGCATGCCCTAGCCTCCGATGCCAGAGCCAGCACTCTGAAGCTTTTGCAAGAAGACATACGGCAAGCTGTGGTCCTGCTGAGAAATCTACCATGTATCATCTTTCCGATACCCTTCAAAGAATATAGACTTGTCAGATTCCATTAGCACAAGGCAACAATATTTTCCAAATATCACAATCATGTTCAAGTCACAAAGCATTGAGACAGACATTATGTTGAAACCAAGGGATTCAACAAGCATCACTTTATCCATGTGTTGATCCTTTGAGATTGCAACTCTACCTAGGCCCAATACCTTGCTTTTACCAGTGTCAGTCAATGTGACGTGACTCTTGTCAGATGGACGTAAGTTTGAGTACGTGAGAAGACTTCGTTCGCCAGTTATGTGGTTAGTGCATCCACTATCTGTAATCCATTCTGAAGCAGCTGGTGTCATACCCTACAGTGCAGTTAGGGGGATAGGCTTCACGAAGAGTATTGTGAAGCATAACCATTTGACGAGCAAGTGGATTATGAAAGCTTAGATCGAGGTTAGGACTGATAGGATGAATATCAAGCGACTCAGGAACGAAATACATAATAAGATCATTTGGGCATTCAATCTTGCGCCCCACAAGATGTTTTAGGTCCCCAACAATAGCATCTGACGCCTTTGATTACCGGCTGGAGACCTTTCCCTGCAAAAGAGAGTTAAGTCTTCTTAATCACCCACATTTTCAGGGGTGGCTTTGAGGCAATGAGTCTAAGTGCAACATCTGAGAACTTTGGCTTTGGAGCCCTAGCAAATAGTCTTGCAGAAGGTGAATAATACTCATAAGAATAAGCAGAGTAGTTCTTGGTTTTATGAACATGGCGGTTTGAAACACGCTCATATTCATAGTCCTGAGTATAGTTTCCCTGCAAAACATCAGCGTTAGGGTGACTCAGGTGAGTAATGTGTCTGTATGAAGCCTTTGGACCATATGAAGCCTTTGGTCTGGGGTTTGTCTTCTTCCCTTGTGGTGTCATGACGACATTCACTCGAAGATTCTTCAGACACCTTTTGGGCACCCAGATTTTCTTCATAGGTGGTCCATTCCTGCAGTTGGTACCAATATACTTCCTCCGTTCCGAATTACTTGTCTTAGTTTTGTCTAGATACGGAGGTATCTAGCACTAAAATGAGTCTAGATACATCGCTATCTAGACAAATCCAAGACAAGTAATTCGGAACGGAGGGAGTACCTGGCAAACACTTCACCATTCTGATTCTTAAACAGTTTATAGTTTGCATCAAAGGATTCATCAATGATAATAGGGTTAACACAAGTGAAGCCAGATAGGGTGGATGGATCCACTGAAGGTTCCTTTGCAGCAACCCATGTAGTTTTGGGGTATTGCTCAGGCTTCCAGTAAGAGCCATCAACATTTATTTTCCTTTAGAACCCAACACCCTCTTTCTTAGGGTTTCGGTTCAGAATCTGCCTTTTGAGGACATCACATAGTGTGATGCCCTTTGAGACTTTTGTACATCCCTGTTTCAAGAAATGTCTTCAACCTAGCATTTTCATCAACAATAGCAGTGGCATCCTCAGCAGAGGGGTTAGTTACCACACCAACAGTTGAAGATATTGCAACAGTAGCAACAGTAGAACATTCAGCAACAGAAGTAGCGTTATCACGCTCAAGGCATTTTAGACATGGTGGTTCAAATCCTTCCTGGGCGGGACTGATCTGTTGAGCGCGAAGTGACTCGTTTTCCTTTTGAAGATCTTCATGAATTGCTCTTAATTTCTCAAGTTCCTGCTTCCTTTGAAGATAATCATAGGAAAGCTTTTCATGAGTTGTTGAGAGTGTTTCATGACGACTTTCAAGTTCCTCATACTTGACATGAAGATTTTTTTATGTCTTCAATTAAGGACAGAGATCGGGTCATTTCCGTGTCCAACAGGTCATCGCTTTTGTCTAACAGTTTTTGAATATGTTCCATAGCTTTCTGTTGTTCAGTTGCAATTTTAGCAAGTGTTTTGTAGCCGGGTTTGGATTCACAATCAGAGTCATCTTCACTTGATGTTTGAAAGTAAGCATCGCGTGAGTTTACGTTGGCACCACGTGCCATGAAGCAGTAGGTGGGAGCGAAGTCGTCCTTGTCATTAGCATCAGCATAGGTGACGGAGCCATTGTCTTCAGTGTTGAAGATGGACTTGGCAACGTAGGGTGTAGCCAGACTTGCAACGCCAGAGTCGGACTCCTCCTCAGACTCCACCTCCGCCTCCTCAGAAGCAGACTTCTCCTCTGAATCCATCTCCTAGACAACAAAAGCACGAGCCTTGCCAGATGAGCTCTTATTGTGTGATGAAGACTTTGATGAAGACTTGGAAGAAGACTTTGAGGATTTCTTCTTCTTCTTCTTCTTCTTCTTCTTGTTTTCATTGTCCCACTGCGGACACTCAGAGATGTAGTGACCAGGTTTCTTGCACTTGTGGCATGTTCTCTTCTTGTAGTCATGAGTAGAAGCTTCATCATTTCTTGAGCTGGACCGTGAAGAATTTCTGAAGCCTTTCTTTTTGGTGAATTTCTAGAACTTCTTCACAAGCATAGCAAGCTCCTTTCCAATGTCTTCACGATCACAAGAACTGCAGTCAGATTCTTCTTCAGATGAGGAAACAACTTTTGCCTTCAAAGCGCGAGTTCGGTCGTAGTTGGGACCATAGATATCTATTTTCTCAGAAAGTTGAAACTCATGTGTGTTGAGCCTCTCAAATATGTCAGACGGGTCGAGTGTCTTGAAATCAGGGCGTTCTTAAATCATTAGGGCTAGGGTGTCAAATGAGCTGTCAAGTGATCTCAGGAGTGTCTTGACGATTTCATGCTTGGTGATCTCAGTAGCGCTGAGAGCATGAAGCTCATTTGTGATGTCAGTGAGGCGATCAAACATGAGCTGAACATTCTCATTGTCGTTTCTCTTGAAGTTGTTGAAGAGGTTGCGAAGGACACTGGTCCTTTGATCTCTCTGGGTTGAGACGCCTTCGTTGACCATGGAGAGCCAGTCCCAGACTAGCTTCGACGTTTCCAGAGCACTCACACGGCCATACTGTCCTTTGGTCAGATGACCACAGATGATGTTCTTGGCAGTAGAATTCAGTTGAATGAACTTCTTGACATCAGCAGGGGTGACACCTTCACCAGTCTTGGGAACGCCGTTCTTGACGACATATCATAGATCAACATCAATTGCTTCAAGATGCATGCGCATCTTATTCTTCCAGTATGGGTAATCAGTGTCATCGAAGACAGGGCACGCAGCGGAGACTTTGATTATCCCTGCAATCGACATAGCTAAAACTCCAGGTGGTTAAACCAAATCACACAGAACAAGGGAGTACCTTGCTCTGATACCAATTGAAAGTGTTAGTTATCGACTAGAGGGGGGGGTGAATAGGCGATTTTTATGAAAGTCTTCAAAACATGGAAGTTTCAAAGACAAACGATAGAAATGAACCTATTAACATGCAGCGGAAGGAAGACTACACTAGGCAAGCCATAGTCAAGTATTTAATGAAGTGAAAGCACGAAGACTATTGGCAGCTAGGCAGTATGGATCAGGATGGAAGATAGTATGAAGCCAATCAGAACAAGTAGTCACATAGTGAAGTCAAACAGATAATGCAAGCAGGCAATGACTTCACGAAGAAAAACTGTAAGTAAAGAGAAGGAAGAGATAGAACCAGTTGCTTGGTGAAGACAAAGGATTTGTTGGACCAGTTCCGGTTGTTGTGACAACTGCACGTCTGGTTAGGGAGGCTGAGATTCAACTCAGAAGACCGTGTCCTCACCTTATTCCCCTTGAGCTAAGGACACCCAGTCCTCGCCCAATCACTCAGGTAAGTATTCAAGGTAGACTTCCAAACCTTCACAGACTTCGTTCACCAGCGATCCACAATGACTCTTGGATGCTCAGAACGTGACGCCTAACCGACTGAAGGATTCACAGTCCTCAAGTGTAACAAGTCTTCATATCACACAGACAGAAAGTCTTCAGTGATGCCTAACACTCTTTGGCTCTGGGTGTTTAGGGCTTTGTCCTTGCAAGGATTTCTCTCTTAAAGGCTTCGAGGTGGGTTGCTCTCAAACGACAAAAGCCGTGCACTAACTCTGAGCTGCCACCAATTTATGGTGTAGGGGGTGGGCTATTTATAGCCACTAGGCAACCCAACCTGATTTGTCCGAAATAACCCTGGGTCACTAAGGAACTGACACGTGTTCCAACGGTCAGATTTCAAACACACGCGGCAGCTTGACTTGGGCTACAAGTAAAGCTGACTTATCCAGCTCTGGATAAGATTTGCTCTCATTGTCTTCGCTCGAAGACTTAGGATTTGATTGAGCATCACTTTAGTCACTCTGACTTTGTTCACTTGAACCCCACTTAACAGTATGGTGGTTCCTATGACTCAACGAAGAAGAAAATGAAACTACGAAACAACTATGTCTTCGCGCTCCAAAGTCTTCATGCGATGTCTTCTCATGTCATAGTCTTCAATATGAATATCTTCACATACCACCATTGTCTTCAATGTCTTCACACATTTTTAGGGGTCATCTCCGGTAGGTAAACCGAATCAATGAGGGACTACTACCTGTGTTATCCTGCAATTCTCACAAACGCATTAGTCCCTCAACCAGGTTTGTCGTCAATACTCCAAAACGAACTAGGGGTGGCACTAGATGCACTTACACAAGCTATTATGGGCTCTAGCATAATGGAGTAAGTTGCATGACCTCTTCCAGTGGTAGGCTAGCAGATGTAGGGGATGTAGGTCGGTACTGTCTATCCGGGGTTAGAGTTAATGCTTCTAAAAAACTGTGTCTCGGTCATCTGTTTCTCAAACACCTTGTAGTGCAAGAAATCCAACGGAGGAGATCGAGTCTTGTGGGAAAAAAGTGCGCAAACCTCTGTAGAGTGTATAAACTAATCATGGTTAGCCGTGTCCCCGGTTATGGACATCTTGAATATCTGGTTCTTGGGTTATCATGTGGACCTCATCACCCTAAATTAATTTGTTGGGATGGTAATTACTTTTAATTGGGATTGAGGTGGGGTTATACCATTCTCAATGTTTTTCAACTACCATGATAGTTAAATAAAATATATTCCTTTGTTGTAGGGAAAAGTTGGCTTTTCGCAAAAACATTGTAATCATAGAGCCTCCACCAGCCATATATGCATGTAGTGATAGCATTTACTTGTTCATTGCTCTACTGTGTTATTTTGCCAGCATATTCCATGTGCTGACCCTTTTCGGGCTGCAACATATCATGTTGCAGACTTTTCAGACGAAGAGTAAGGTGCGCTAGGTTGTTGTCGTGCACTCAGCAATGCCATTGGAGTTGATGGACTCACTTTATCTTCCAAACCTTCCGCTGTTATCGTAATTAGATGGCCTTAAGCCATATTTATTGTAATAAGTTCTCTTTTGAGACATTCAATGTAATAAGTGTGTGGTTACTACTCTGTTATAAATCCTTCGAAGTACTGTGTGTGTCAGCATTATCGATACAGGGATGACACTTATGTACAGAGATTCAACCGTTTGAGGTCGGATCGCTACAATCCCGGCCTTTGCCGGCATGAGGGCTCTCTTTTTTGTTAGGTTTGTATCCTGCTCACAAATGCAAGGCGGCGCCTCTCTATAGATGGAATAAGGTCCTCCCCGCCTAGCCCGTGTTCCAGTGGTGTTTCTAGCACCGCTGGAGGGCGTGTGGAGGTTTGCCTCCGGCGGATCTCCTGGGATTTGGTCGGCGTTTGTCTTAACCGGTCTTTGTTCATCCATGTTCATGTGTCTACAGGTTGGATCTATGCTTCTCTTCAACGACGAAGGTTAATGTTCTGGTGCGCTAGTCCTATGGGGCCTTAGCACAACAACTTTTCGACCGTGTACTACAACAAGGTTTGTCCGACTCAGATGAGAAAGGGGCGATGACGGTGGCGCGCCTTCGGCTCGCTTTAGTGCTTGTAGTCACGGCTTGGTGGTCTACGAACTTCGATGTATTTTTACTTCGGGTGTTCCTTGTACTACCTTAATTGTTGATGAATAGATCGAAAGTTTTTCTCGGAAAAAAACTCCGAAGCGCCCTCATGGAGTTGTGAAAAATTTACCCGCCAATATCACCGGTAAATGAATACCCCTTCGGTCTTCTCTGATGTCACGCGGTCTTGTCCTCATCCAGGCGCACGAACAGACAGCCGCCCCACATTCCTAGTGTCGCTGCCATGAAAAATCCTATGAACGACACTGGCAAGGTAACCACCGACATGGATAGATTCCTGAGGCACGTCCGAGCGAGGAGGGTCATGGCCAGCCACGATGGGTAGACGACCCATCAAGGCAGCTCCAACTAGTCCTGGGCATGGGCAGCCTGGCCCGGATGGTCTGACCCGACCTTGCTCATGGGCCGAGCCTGGGTCTAGAATTTGAGCCCGACGGTCGGGCCGGGCCCGTCATATTTGCCGTTTAAGGAGAAGGCCCAGCGGGCTTTTAGCATGATGGGTCGATTTTTAGACCCGACGGCGGGGCTGGGCCAGGCTCGGGCATGGGTTTCTTGCATCGAGTTTTGGTAGGCCCGGCCCGACAGATGGCCACGTATAGCTCCAACTAGCAGCAAACAAGGGTACAATAAACTTTTTCGTAAAATAATTCATTCTTTAAGCCGGAACAAACCCAAACACGATCAACTGCTGTACGAGGGAGCTCCAAAATTATGGAGTACATTAGATTTGATGGGGCGACGCTAAAGAGGAAAGCAGGCAACAGGCCCTAAAATGACCGGTTTTGGGGTGAGATCGTAGTTTTGGGTCATTGGAGATGCTCCAAGTTGGTTAAAGCTGTGTGAAAAGGAGAAAAGTCTGGCAGCTCCTACTCCCTCCGTTTTTATTTAGTTCGCATATTAGCTTTGGTCAAAGTCAAGCTTTACAAACTTTGATCAAGTTTATATACAAAAATATTAAGATATATATAATAATAAATCAACAACATTAGATTTATTATTAAATGTACTTTCACATCGTATAGATTTATTATGATAAATGTCTATATTGTTTTTTATAAACTTGGTTAAACTTTACGAAGTTTGACTTCAGTCAACTTTAATATGCAGAGTAAATAAAAACGGAGGGAGTATGCAGCGCAGCCGGCGAACAGCCATGCCCATGACCACGAGGCCACGTTCCCCTCGAGCAGACGTGCACTGCCACCCGACGCCGAGTCCAAGGATGGCGACGCCTCGGCTTGGCTTGTTGTTTAATCGTGAGTGGTGCGTGCGTACATCGTCTAGAACGACCCGGGCGTGCGTGTACGTATTAGCTATGCTGAACCACGGAGGTTTACCGATGAAGTGACGATCGAGAGCTGGTGCTGGTGGCCAGCTAGCCTATCCCAAGACATGGCCCAAGCAATGTCCGCCTCTTCCAGTCCAGGAGGATGAGAAGACGCTCACGCTGTTTCTTCTTCCTCCGATCCAATAGCCGTCTCTGTCCTTTCTACCGACCTTCTTGCCCTCACGCTTGCCATGCTAAGCGCTGTAGCTGTAGGATGAGGAGAGCTACCGCGCCTGCCTACGAGGGGTAACGCGACGGCGACCGAGGTTACTTGACAAGACGCGTCATTTCCCCTGTTTACAGTGTTGCGTGAAAACAGAGATCTTGCAGCGATTCCTTGTGAAACTGCAACTTGACCAATTGATATGTGCGCATGCGATTGCAACTCTGGTTTGCTGTTTACTCGCAAAAAAATAAACCTCTGGTTTGCTGTTTACTTCTCGGCTCTGTTTTTTTTTTGGGGGGGAGGGGCCTCCGCTCAGGTTTTGTGAAGATGAAGAATAGCTCCTGCAGTTGGGCCGACGTGGACCAGAAAATCGTTTTGACGTTGGAGATTCGGCTCACCCATCCATCAAAATCCGGCCGTTCCGGGGCCGCGTCGCACGTCTCGGCAGGCGCGCTACCGACGAACAAGACTGGTTAGGTGCAACGGCGCAACGTCGTCCGTCCGTCCGTCCCATCATTGCCGGCGCACGGCGTCGCCATCATGATCGATCGCGCGACGTCGCCACCTATGATGATCGATCCATCGACGTTGCGTAATCTGGACACGACATGGGGGAAAGGACCAGCCCGCGCCGGCCGGAATTATTGCCCGCACGAGCCGAGCTCGCTTATTAGGGCATGTACAATGGTTCTATCTTAAAATTGTCACGTAGAATAAATGATGAGGTGAAGGAGAGAGAAATCATAAGAGAAGGCTTGTCTTATTTTATTTAAGAGAAGACAAGAGATGATCTTTTAGCACAATTTGTTTCACTATGTTTTTAGGAACAACTAATTATTGAAGATAAGGCTAAGAGATGACCCATTGTAAACATGTTTTTTTATCATCTCTAATTACATGCAAAACTTAAGATAAAACTATCTTATCAACCATTGTACATGCCCTTACAATGGTTCGTTGGGCGCCGCGCCCTTCCGTCTCAACAAAGAGCCGCTCCTCCTGGCCCGGTCCGGTCCGGTCCAGAAGCAGCCAGAGCACGCGTGCTCCGCGCCGTTCACCAACAGCAACGGGCCGATCGGGTCTTTCTCACTGCATGCGACGTGTAGTTTTACTTGGTGTCCTCTCGATTGATCTTTCGTCGACGCCATGAGATGATAAAATCATACTCCCTTTAATTTGCATATAAAGTTTGGTCAAAGTCAAACTTTGTAAAGTTTGACTAACTTTATATTAAAAATATCAATATTTATAATATGAAATCAATATTACTAGATGCGTTATGAAATGTAAACTTTATAAAGTTGACTAACTTTATATTAAAAATATCAATATTCACAATATGAAATTAATATTACCAGATGCGTTATGAAATGTATTTTCATACTTTATAGTTTTATTGTTGTAGATGTTTATATTTTTAATATAAATTTGGTCAAATTTTATGTAGTTTGACTTTGACCAAATCTTATACACAGAGTAAAAAGAAACGAAGGGAGTAAAAATTACTGTATGACTAAGCTTCGCCGTCCTGGCCACGCACGGTTAATTCCATTTAATAAGCCCGTGCGGAAAGCCATGGAACGCGGCGAGCTGTCAGCGCAGGCGGACCGGGGGTCGAGCCCGTCCATCTCCTCCTGTACGTACGCATCTCAGCAGGATCCATACGCAGGGCGCGCGGGTTACGAGGCCCACGGGGGGCAGCGGCACATGGCGCGCCATCACTCTCGCCCCGCTCCATCAGCCGCGCCCCGCGCCGGTGCTGGGCCTCCCTCCTGCTCTGCTTTTGTTTAGCCACGGCGTCGACCAGCGCTAGTCGATCGCAGGCACGCCACCGCTCTGTCTGCTACGATCACAGCGAGCAGATGCTATCAGATCATTTTCTCGGGCAGCAGCCTGGGTGGGGTGGGGTGGATTCTTTACTTGTTCACGGCGGTTGCCCGGTGCCGGTGGGCGGTGGTTGGGCTGGGCGGGTTGGTTAGGTTAACCCACCGGACGACGCCTCCCCCTCCCCTCGTTGGACGAATCAGCGCGGGAAAAGCAGGGGCAAAGGCGTACGCATCCGCTTTTGAACGCAACGCGCTCGCGGGCAGAGCAAAAGGGAGATGGGAATAAAAAAGAACGAGCAAAGCGAAACGAAAACAACAACAAATGGAAAAACACTGCAAATGAGCGTGTTTCCAAGGCGGATCTGTAAACCTCTCGCACTCGTCCGGACCACGGAAGTCATCCAACGCCAACCTGTATCGGTTCGGGGGACAGTCCGGACGCGATTTCTTCAGCAAATTGATGACAAAAGTGTGGGACGTTTGTAGAAGGCCGGACAAGCTTCTTGTGATGTTGTATTACCGAGTGGGTCCTGAGATACCTCTCCATCATACGGAGTGATAAATCTCAGTCTTGATCCATGCCAACTCAACAGACATCCTCAGAGATACCTGTAGAGCACTTTTATAGTCATCCAATTACGTTGCGACGTTTGATACACACAAGGTACTCCTCTGGTGCTAGTGAGTTGCATGATCTCATGGCCATAGGATCACATGCTACGTTTATAGTTTGGGTCTTGTCCATCACATCATGCTCCTGGCGATGTGATTCCGTTATCAAAAGACAACTCATGTCCATGACTAGGAAACCGTAGTCATCTTTGATCAAATGAGCTAGTCCGGTAAAGGCTTACTAGGGACATGTTGCTGTTTATGTATCCACACATGTATTTGAGTTTCCGATCAATATAATTCTAGCATGGATAATAAAGGATTATCATGAACAGGGAAATATGATAATAACTAAATTATTATTGTCTCTAAGGCATATTTCCAAAAATTGCACCCTACGACGTGTACATCTTGCGACCATGCAATGTGAGGTCGTTGTCATACCGCTGGCACCCTATCCAGGTGAGCGTCATTAAGTTCTGCAACTTGGTTGGTCAGCTCGACGCAAGGTGACCATTGCACGCGGGCATGGAGGAGATGGTAAGTTTTACTTTCTCTTGCTAAATGTGTTGATTGATTCATTTATTCAATGTTGGTCTACACATTAAATGTAGTCCGCACGCGCCGCCGCGTTGTACCACATGTCAGAGGGACGGTAATTTACGTGCACACACTGTAGGATGGAGCTGAAGGAAAAGTATGTGTGGGAGGACATGATCCGTTCCTGAAAAACTTGTTGGACATCCGGGATCTAGTTGAATTTGAGACCTTGTTGTAGCATGCTATGTGTGGATGATTTGTGCTATTTTCTATCTGAACTTTGATGAATATCGGCCAGTTTGCATGAATTTTGTCTGGTTAGTTAAAATGCGGTTTGAAATTTTGAAGAAAATATGCCCTAGAGGCAATAATAAAGTTGTTATTTATATTTCCTTATATCAAGATAAATCTTTATTATTCATGCTAGAATTGTATTAACCGGAAACTTAGTACATGTGTGAATACATAGACAAAATAAAGTGTCACTAGTATGCCTCTACTTGTCTAGCTCGTTAATCAAAGATGGTTAAGTTTCCTGACCATTGACATGTGTTGTCATTTGATTAACGGGATCACATCATTAGAGAATTATGTGATTGACTTGACTCATCCGTTAGCTTAGCACGATGATCGTTTAGTTTGTTGCTATTGCTTTCTCCATAACTTATACATGTTCCTGTGACTATGAGATCATGCAACTCCTGAATACCAGAGGAACACTTAGTGTGCTATCAAATATCACAACGTAACTGGGTGGCTATAAAGATACTCTACAGGTGTCTCCAATGGTGTTTGTTGAGTTGGCATAGATCGAGATTAGGATTTGTCACTCCGAGTATGGAAGAGGTATCTCTGGGCCCTCTCGGTAATGCACATCACTATAAGCCTTGCAAACAATGTGACTAATGAGTTAGTTGCGGAATGATGCATTAGGAAATGAGTAAAGAGACTTGTCGGTAAAAAGATTGAACTAGGTATTGAGATACCGACGATCGAATCTCGGGCAAGTAACATACCGATGACAAAGGGAACAACGTATGTTGTTGTGCGGTTTGACCGATGAAGATCTTTGTAGAATATGTAGGAATTAATATGAGCATCCAGGTTCCGCTATTGGTTATTGACCGGAGATGAGTCTCGGTCATGTCTACATAGTTCTCGAACCTGTAGGGTCCGCACGCTTAACGTTCAGTGGCGATCGGTATTATGAGTTTATGTGTTTTGATGTACTAAAGGTAGTTCGGAGTCCCGGATATGATCACAGACATGACGAGGAGTCTCGAAATGGTCGAGACATAAAGGTCAATATATTGGAAGCCTATGTTTGGACATCGGAATGGTTCCGAGTGAGTTCGAGCATATACCGGAGTACCGGGGGTTACTGGAACCCCCTGGGGAGTATATGGGCCCTAATGGGCTTTAGTGGAAAGAGAGAGGCAGCCAGGGCAGGCCGCACGCCCCCTCACCCTCTGGTGCGAATTGGACTAGGAAGGGGGTGGCGCCCCCCTTTCCTTCCTCCCTCTCTCCCCCTTCCTTCTCTCCTAGTCCAATTAGGGAAGGGGAGGAATCCTACTCCCGGTGGGAGTAGGACTCCTCCAAGGCGCGCCATAGATGGCGGGCCCTCCCCCTCTTCCACTCCTTTATATACGGGGGAGGGTGGCACCCCATAGACACACAAGTTGATCACTGATCTCTTAGCCGTGTGTGGCGCCCCCTCCACCAAAATCCACCTCAGTCATATCATCGTAGTGCTTAGGAGAAGCCCTGCGCCGGTAGCTTCATCATCACCGTCATCACGCCGTCGTGCTGACGAAGCTCTCCCTCGACACTCAGCTGGATCGAGAGTTCGTGGGATGTCACCGAGCCGAACGTGTGCAGATCGCGGAGGTGCCGTACTTTCGGTAGAAGGATCGGTCAGATCATGAAGACGTACGACTACATCAACCGCGTTGTCATAACACTTCCGCTTACAGTCTATGATGGTATGTGGACAACACTCTTCCCTCTCGTTGCTATGCATCACCATGATAGATCTTGCGTGTGCGTAGGAATTTTTTTGAAATTACTGCATTCCCCAACAGTGGTATCCGAGCCAGGTCTATGCGTAGATGTTATATGCACGAGTAGAACACAAAGGAGTTGTGGGCGTGGGTATATACATATTGCTTGCCGTCACTAGTTGATTCTTGATTCAGCGGTATTGTTGGATGAAGCGGCTCAGACCGACATTACGCGTACGCTTACGCGAGACTGGTTCTACCAACGTGCTTCGGACACAGGTGGCTGGTGGGTGTCAGTTTATCCAACTTTAGTTGAATCGGATTCAATGAACAGGGTTCTTTCTGAAGATCAAAAAGCAATCACTATACTACGTTGTGGTTTTGATGCGTAGGTAATAACGGTTCTTACTAGAAGCCCGTAGCAGCCATGTAAAACTTGCAACAACAAAGTAGTGGACGTCTAACTTGTTTTTGCAGGGCTTGCTGTGATGTGATATGGTCAAGACGTGATGAGATATAAATTGTTGTATGAGATGATCATGTTTTGGTTAAATTATCGGCAACTGGCAGGAGCCTTATGGTTTTCTCTTTATTGCATAAGATGCAAGCGCCATATAATTGCTTTACTTTATCGCTATACGATAGCAATAGTTGCAAAAGCAATAGTTGGCGAGATGACCATGTGACGACATGTTGATAAAGATCAAGATGATGGAGATCATGGTGTCATGCCGGTGACGATGGAGATCATGACGATACTTTGGAGATGAAGATCAAAGGCACAAGATGATGATGGCCATATCATGTCACATATTTTGATTGCATGTGATGTTTATCCTTTATGCATCTTATTTTGCTTAGTATGGTGGTAGCATTATAAGATGATCTTTCACTAAATTTCAAGGTACAAGTGTTCTCTCTGAGTATGCACCGTTGCGACAGTTCGTCGTGCCGAGACACCACGTGATGATCGGGTGTGATAAGCTCTACATTCACATACAACGGGTGCAAGCCAGTTTTGCACACGCATAATACTCGGGTTAAACTTGATGAGCCTAGCATATGCAGATATGGCCTCGGAACACTGAGATCGAAAGGTCGAGCGTGGATCATATAGTAGATATGATCAACATAGTGATGTTCACCATTGAAAACTACTCCATCTCACGTGATGATCGGACATGGTTTAGTTGATATGGATCACGTGATCACTTAGATGATTAGAGGAATGTCTATCTAAGTAGGAGTTCTTAAGTAATATGATTAATTGAACTTTAATTTATCATGAACTTAGTCCTGATAGTATTTGCATATCTATGTTGTAGATCAATAGCTCGCGTATAGCTTCCCCGTTTTATTGATGATATGTTCCTAGAGAAAACTAAGTTGAAAGATGATAGTAGCAATGATGCGGACTAGGTCCGTGATCTGAGGAGTATCCTCATTGCTGCACAGAAGAATTATATCCTTGATGCACCGCTAGGTGACGAACCTATTGCAGGAGCAGATGCAGACGTTATGAACATTTGACAAGCTCAATATGATGACTACTTGATAGTTTAGTGCACCATGCTTTACGGCTTAGATCCGGGATTTCAAAAACGTTTTTTGAACGCTGATACGTCTCCAACGTATCTATAATTTTTGATTGCTCCATGCTATATTATCTACTGTTTTGGACATTATTGGGCTTTATTATCCACTTTTATATTATTTTTGGGACTAACCTATTAACCGGAGGCCTAGCCCAGAATTGCTATTTTTTGCCTGTTTTAGGGTTTCGAAGAAAAGGAATATCAAACGGAGTCCAAACGGAATGAAACCTTCAGGAACGTGATTTTCTCAACGAATACAACTCAGGAGACTTGGACCCTACGTCAAGCCAACTAACAGGAGGCCACGAGGTAGGGGGCGCGTCTGCCCCCCCAGGCGCGCCCTCCACCCTCGTGGGCCCCCTGTTGCTCCACCGACGTACTTCTTCCTCCTATATATATCCACGTACCCCCAAACGATCAGATACGGAGCCAAAACCCTAATTCCACCGCCGTAACTTTCTGTATCCATGAGATCCCATCTTGGGGCCTGTTCTGGAGCTCCGCCGGAGGGGGCATCGATCACGGAGGGCTTCTACATCAACACCATAGCCTCTTCGATGAAGTATGAGTAGTTTACTTCAGACCTACGGGTCCATAGTTAGTAGCTAGATGGTTTCTTCTCTCTTTTTGGATCTCAATACAATGTTCTCCCCCTCTCTTGTGGAGATCTATTTGATGTAATCTTCTTTTTGCGGTGTGTTTGTTGAGACCGATGGATTGTGGGTTTATGATCAAGTCTATCTATGAATAATATTTGAATCTTCTCTGAATTCTTTTATGTATGATTGGTTATCTTTGCAAGTCTCTTCGAATTATCAGTTTGGTTTGGCCTACTAGATTGATCTTTCTTGCAATGGGATAAGTGCTTAGCTTTGGGTTCAATCTTGCGGTGTCCTTTCCCGGTGACAGTAAGGGCAGCAAGGCACGTATTGTATCGTTGCCATCGAGGATAACAAGATGGGGTTTTCTTCATATTGCATGAGTCTATCCCTCTACATCATGTCATCTTGCTTAAGGCGTTACTCTGTTTTTAACTTAATACTCTAGATGCATGCTGGATAGCGGTCGATGAGTGGAGTAATAGTAGTAGATGCAGGCAGGAGTCGGTCTACTTTGTCTCGGATGTGATGCCTATATACATGATCATACCTAGATATTCTCATAACTATGCTCAATTCTGTCAATTGCTCAACAGTAATTTGTTCACCCACCATAGAATACTTATGCTCTCGAGAGAAGCCACTAGTGAAACCTATGGCCCCTGGGTCTATGTTTATCATATCAATCTCCTACTACTTAGTTATTTACTTTGCCTATATTTTACTTTGCATCTTTATCATAAAAATACCAAAAATATTATCTTTATCATATCTATCAGATCTCACTCTCATAAGTGGCCCTATAGGGATTGACAACCCCTATTTGCTCTGGTTGAGGATTTATTTGTTTGTGCAGGTACGAGGGACTTGCGTGTAGCCTCCTACTGGATTGATACCTTGGTTCTTAAAAACTGAGGGAAATACTTACGCTACTTTGCTGCATCATCCCTTCCTCTTCGGGGAAAACCAACGCAGTGCTAAAAGAGGTAGCAAGAAGGATTTCTGGCGCCGTTGCCGAGGAGGTCTACGCAAAAGTCAACATACCAAGTACCCATCACATACCCTTATCTCCCACATTACATCATTTGCCATTTGCCTCTTGTTTTCCTCTCCCCCAATTCACCCTTGCCGTTTTATTCGCCCTCTCTATTTGCCCTTTTTGTCTGCTTGCTTTTTGTTTGCTTGTGTGTTAGTTTTCTTGTTTGTCGCGATGGCTCAAGATGATACTAAATTGTGTGACTTCACCAATACCAACAACAATGATTTTATTAGCACTCCGATTGCTCCTCTTACCGATGCTGAATCTTGTGAAATTAATGCTGCTTTGCTGAATCTTGTCATGAAAGATCCGTTCTCCGGCCTTCCTAGTGAAGATGCCACTACCCATCTAAATAGCTTCGTTTTTTGTGTGACATTCAGAAGAAAAAAATGTGAATAATGATATTGTTAAATTGAAGCTATTTCCTTTTTTGCTTAGAGATCGTGCTAAAGCTTGGTTTTCGTCTTTGCCTAAAAATACTATTGATTCATGGAACAAGTGCAAAGATGCTTTTATCTCTAAGTATTTTCCTCCCGCTAAAATCATCTCTCTTAGAAACGATATTATGAACTTTAAGCAACTTGATCATGAACATGTTGCACAAGCTTGGGAGAGAATGAAATTAATGATACGTAATTGCCCTACTCATGGTTTAAATTTGTGGATGATTATACAAAATTTTTATGCCGGATTGAATTTTGCTTCTAGAAATCTTTTGGATTCGGCCGCGGGAGGCACTTTTATGGAAATCACTTTAGGAGAAGCTACTAAACTCCTAGATAATATTATGGTTATTATTCTCAATGGCATTGTCGGTGTCAAAACCGGCGGATCTCGGGTAGGGGGCCCCGAACTGTGCGTCTAGGCCGGATGGTAACAGGAGGCAGGGGACACGATGTTTTACCCAGGTTCGGGCCCTCTTGATGGAGGTAAAACCCTACGTCCTGCTCGATTAATATTGATGATATGGGTAGTACAAGAGTAGATCTACCACGAGATCGGAGAGGCTAAACCCTAGAAGCTAGCCTATGGTATGATTGTATGTTGTGGTTGTTGTCCTACGGACTAAAACCCTTCGGTTTATATAGACACTGGAGAGGGTTAGGGTTACACAAGGTCGGTTACAAAGGAGGAGATATCCATATCCGTATTGCCTAGCTTGCCTTCCACGCCAAGTAGAGTCCCATCCGGACACGAGACGAAGTCTTCAATCTTGTATCTTCATAGTCCAACAGTCCGGCCAAAGGATATAGTCCGGCTGTCCGAAGACCCCCTAATCCAGGACTCCCTCAGTAGCCCCCGAACCAGGCTTCAATGACGACGAGTCCGGCGCACAGTATTGTCTTCGGCATTGCAAGGCGGGTTCCTCTCCAAATTCCGTGTACCTGTTGAAATAGTGTCCGGCCTCTTGTGAATGTTGCACTCCTTGGCTTCCACGCCCAATAATGGCCACTTTCCACGTGTCGAGCGAATGTGAAGAGCCAGAGTGTTTTTACATTTACCCCCCTAGCTGTGTGAATGAGCTGCCTATTAAAAAGACGAGGATTCATATCCAAATCACACCATCCTCCCTTGGCGAGCCTTCATCAGAGCGCATTCGACAGAGATCCATTCCATCATGGCCGGTCGACGTAGCTCCTCCTCTCGCTCCCCTAGCCCCAAGCCTGGAGATTGGGAGAGATGTTCCGTCCCGCACAGCAAATTAGTGATGCTTCAGACCAAGGGATTTCTTCCCCCAGCGTACATGGTCTCGGTCCGAGCCGGGCTCGCCACCTATAATGGCGGAGAGCAAGCAGAGAGCCTTCCCAATCCCTCCAAGGGAGAGCGGGTATGCCTTTTCCCTTATTTGGTAAGAGGGCTCGGATTTCCAATTCATCCGTTTCTCCGGGGGCTCCTGGAGTTCTACGGCCTCCAGTTGCACAACCTTACGCCTGCCTCCATGCTGCATATCGCGGGATTCGTAGCCCTTTGCGAGTTGTTTTTGGGCTGTGAGGCTCATTTCGCTCTGTGGAAGAAGTTGTTCTGCCTTGTGCCCCGTTCTCAGAAGGGGTCAATATATCAAGTGGGCGGAGCCGAAGTGTGGCGTATTGCCAGGACCGGATACCTGTCCGGAACCCCAAAGAAGACGTCCGAAGACCGGCCTCAGAATGGTTTTATATAGAAGACATGCCCCTCCCGGATCCTATTAGAATCGGCCTTCCCGAGTTCGACAACGCCCCTTTGAAGAAGCGCCGGAGCTGGCGTCCATGGAGCTCCCTGGAGGAAGATGACAGGGACGTTCTTTACCTGATGAGTCGGATAAGTTTTTTAGCTCGATCCGGATTGACCATGATCGAGGTCATGGCCATATGTATTATGCGGGGGGTGCAGCCGCTTCAATATAGAGGCCACCCCATGTGGGATTTCAACGGGGAGGATGATGCCACCCGCCACAGCCGTAAAGGGCCGGGATCGGTTGCTGATCTAATAAAGATCTTATCCACTTTGTACAAGGGAGAAGAGGAGGAATTCCTTCGTGTCAACCCGCAGGGCGGATTTTCTATGTACAATCCTCCGAGCTGGGTAAGCGGAGACTTTTTATCGCCCATCCGTTTCGTATTCCCGTAGTTAAGTATTCAGTCTAGAGATTTCAACGCAGGAGCTGCGCCAGGCTGTAAGGGAGATAAACAACCCCCCTCCACAACCCGAGGACCCTGGACGATCTCTTGACCCGGCCTCCCAGGAGGATCCGGACATATCTGTGGAGCTGATCAATGGGGTATTCTACCAATTGAGTAATGACAACGCTTTGGTGGCCATTACGGCCGATTACCCTGGGCTACTTCCAGCCTCACAGGTGACTGAGACCGAAGTCCCAGTACTTCAAAAAGGGATCCGTCCTTGCGTGTTTTTGATTGTTGTATAACAACCGTGTTTTGCAGGGGAGGTCCTCGAGGCGGAAGGACGAGCCTGCGGCAACTAGCCAACAAGGGGCCGCGAGGCCAGGCAGGCTGAAAAGACCCACAGTCCGGATTGATACACCGGCGCAGCGGTACGGCGCGCCGTCTTTATTACAAGACATTATTCTCAGAGGCATATTAACGCCCATGCCTTCTTTTCAGGAAAAAGAGCGCTCGCCGGACTATAGCCGGAGAGGCTACTAATCGCGCCTTCACAAGCCAGGCTCCAAGGCCTGATTCGGAGGCGGGAACGAATACGAGGCATGCACCGGGCGCTCCTCTGACAGAGGATGCGGATAAACTGTCCGCCACCAATTCCGAGGTGGAAAGTGCCATGAACCACATGCATCGCCGGATTGTTATTCGTGATGCTTGTTTCTCCCAAGAGGCATTGGATGCCTTCAACTGTGGAGATGCGTACCTCCGTGCCTCTCAAAATGGTCTAGCCAGAGCCACGGAGCAGTATGTAAAAGACATACGGGTGAGAAAATTTGGTGATTATATATATCAATAGCCCCTGAGACTTGAAACAGTTAGAATAACTGATTTAAGGATCATTTGTTATGCAGGTTCTTACCGAAAAGAATACTCAACTGTCCCAGGAGCTGGAAGAGTGCAGAGCCCAACTTCAGGCCGCACTGGCCGCGGCGGGGGAGCCCAAAGAGACCCCCTCTGGTAAAATATCCTTCGAATGATAAGTGTCATATAGGATGCGGCGTATATGCAGATCTGACGATAAAATTGCAGATGACGCTGGAGTAAATCCTGATAAGCAACAGCTCCTACGCTAGCTGAAGGCCGGTGAGAGCGTGCTTACGAGGGTGAGGCAGGAGAAGAATGATCTCCTAGATGCCAACACCAAGCTGGGCGTGGAACTAAAAGATGTTCGTGCCCAACTGTCGGACTCTGTTAAGGAGAATCGGCGGCTTCGACGCGGCATATTTAGTAAGTGCTTGAACGAACTTTGAAAAAGAGTTCGGCGAGGAAGCTGGCTGACAGAGTTATGTCTGTAGGTATGCTAACAGGTCGTCCTGTCGAGGAAATGCCCGGTTCAACGGGTGACCTTCTTCCCGAGCTCTCACAGCTACACGAACGAGTTCGGCAGGTGATGCAAGGCGTTGCCCAGGCCTTGTGGTCATCCATCTCCATACCCGAAGGCCTTGGAGAGCTTGCAGAAAAGCTGAAGGGAGCGCGGCGGCGCTTCCGATTATGGAAGATATCGGCCTGCCGTCAGGGCGCCAGGGAAGCCTGGGCAATGGTGAAGACACGGTACACGAAGGCTGACCCGAACCACATGGCTGAAGTCGGACCTGTGGGGCCCGATGGGAAGGAGATCCCTGTGAGCTTAGTGTACGGCCAAGTAGAATTGGCCGCAAAGTATTCCCAACAGGACTGTAGACTAGACAGCCTATTGGATGGTATTGAAGAGGAATTCAACCAGTCAAATTGACTATGTAATTTAAAGTGACATGTATAATGCCTTCTAGCCAGATTGTAGATCGTTTGTCGTGGCAGACCTTTTCGCTTCAACCTCGGGACCCGACGGTCCGGAGTGTATCCGAATACCCTCTCGGTTATGTAAGAACCGGGGCATGCGTGGAGACCAGGCGTAGGGGTCATTAGTGCTTTATCAGACAAGTGCCCAACTAGTTATGTTATATTACATGGGTAGTAAGAAACATCTTCCAGGGAGAATAGTTCCGTTAAGGGTTCCTTTCCCTGGGTAAGCATGCCCTAAAGTGCATTCCCTTAAGAACGCTAGCTTTCGGCTTCACCCAGTCTGAGGCACACATCCGGCTGACCCGGCGGTAACAATCGCAGAGGTGCTCCCCTTATGCCCTAGCCGAATTAACGGGAATGTAGGGCATAAATACAAGAGCCAGGCAACCCAGCTTGGCCAAAACTTAAGTCATATCGATGCATATAATGGTGAAAAAAGGTACATGCGGAAGTATAACACATGTGTTGGGCGTGAGGCCCAGGTAAATAATTTAAGCTTCTGTGAAAGAAGCCCCCAGGTATGGAGAGTGCGGCTAGCGCATCTGTAATGTACAAGTGAGGCACAAGGTGACCCTTGAAGGCCTAGAGAAATAATAAGAAAAAGAAAGAAAGGGAAACAAGACAGATGATGCATATGCAGAAAATGGACAAAGGGAGGGGACTAACACAGAGTCTGGTGCTAGGCGTAGAATCTTCGAAGCCTGGCTGCGTTCCATGGGTTCGGCTCGAGTCGACTAGTCGATGCATCCCGCAGTCGGTACGCTCCATCGGTCAAAACTTGGTCGATAATGAAGAGACCTTCCCATTTGGGCTCGAGCTTGTTCTTTTTCTTATCCGGCAGTCGTAGAACTAGTTCACCAACGTTATAAGTTTTGGCCCGTACTTCTCTGCTTTGGTATCTGCGAGCCTGTTGCTGGTAAAATGCGGAATGGGTTTGGCTACGTCGCGCTCTTCCTCCAAGGTGTCCAGACTGTCCTGCCAATCGAGCTCGGCTTCTCTTTTTTTGTACATGCGCACTCGAGGTGAGTCATGAATTATGTCACAGGGCAAGACTGCCTCTGCGCTGTACACCATAAAAAACCGGTGTATATCCGGTACTACGATTCGGCGTGGTCCGCAGCCCCTAGAGTACGGAGTCGAGCTCCTCTACCCAGTGCGTGTCAGACTCCGTTAAGGAACGCACTAATCTGGGTTTAATGCCGCTCATTATAAGACCGTTTGCTTGTTCGACTTGACCGTTGGTTTGTGGGTGATAGACTGAAGCATAATCGAGCTTGATGCCCATTTTGCTGCACCAGAGTTTTACCTCATCGGCCGTGAAGTTCGTGCCGTTATCAGGGATGATGCTGTGGGGGACGCCATAACGGTGTACAACCCCAGATATGAAATCTATCACCGGTCCGGATTCGGCTATTTTAACCGGTTTAGCCTCTATCCATTTGGTGAATTTGTCCACCATGACCAATAAGTATTTTTTCTTGTGGGTTCCCCCTTTAAGGGGTCCAACCATGTCAAGCCCCCAGACCGCGAAGGGCCATGTAATGGGGATTGTTTGGAGGGCGGTGGGTGGCATGTGGCTTTGATTTGCAAAGAGCTGGCAACCGGCGCAACATTGGACCAAGTCCTGTGCATCTGCCCGGGCTGTTGGCCAATAGAATCCTGTACGAAAGGCCTTGCTTACAAGGGCCCGGGCTGCGGCGTGATGACCGCCCAGTCCGGCGTGAATTTCTGCCAAAAGTTTCCGCCCTTCCTCTTCGGAGATGCACCTTTGAAGGACTCCGGTAGTGCTTTTCTTGTACAATTCTCCCTCATGGACCCTGTAGGCCTTGGATCGCTGCACTATGCAGCGTGCCTCATTTTGATCTTTTGGAAGTTCCTGTCTAGTTAGGTAGGCCAGGAATGGTTCTGTCCACGGGGCAATAATGGCCATTATTTCATGGGCTGAATGTGTTATTTCGGTGGCGGAGCCTCTGATTGTGTTAGAGAGTTCGGTATCGGGTATTTTGGCCGGGTCCGAACTGTTGTTACCGGTGTCCCCTTCCCATGCTACGGATGGCTTGAAGAGCCTTTCCAGAAATATGTTGGGAGGGACCGCGTCGCGTTTTGCATCGATGCGGGCGAGGATATCCGCCGCTTGATTGTTTTCCTGAGCCACATGGTGAAATTCGAGCCCCTCGAACCGAGCTGACATTTTTAGGACGACATTGCGATAAGCTGCCATTTTCGGATCCTTGGCATCAAAGTCTCCATTTATTTGGGATATCGCGAGGTTTGAATCCCCGTGCACCTCTAGGCGTTGAATGCCCATGGATACTGCCATCTGGAGACCATGTAGAAGGGCCTCATATTCGGCTGCGTTGTTGGAGTCCGTATACATTATCTGTAGTATGTATTGAACTGTATCTCCTGTTGGGGATGTTAAAATGACGCCAGCCCCCAAACCAGCCAACATTTTGGAGCCGTCGAAGTGCATGATCCAGTTTGAATATGTGTCGTACTCCTTAGGGAGTTCGGCTTCCGTCCACTCGGCGACGAAGTCAGCCAAAACTTTCGACTTAATAGATCGCCGTGGCTTGTAAGTCATGTCGAACGGGAGGAGCTCAATGGCCCATTTGGCAATCCGGCCCATCGCGTTGCGGTTGTTTATAATATCGTTAAGTGGTACTTCCGAGGCTACCGTTATCGAACACTCTTGAAAGTAGTGTCGCAGCTTCCGGGATGCCATAAATACCGCGTACGCTATCTTTTGATAATGCGGGTACCGTGATTTGCATGGAGTAAGGACAGTGGACACATAGTAAACCGGCTTTTGAAGGGGTAATTTGTGTCCGTCCACTTCTCGCTCGACGACGAGCACTGCGCTTACTACTTGATGAGTTACCGCAATGTATAATAGCATTGGTTCACCAATGTTTGGCGCGGCTAGGAATGGGTTTGTTGCCAATATGGCTTTTATTTCGTTGAGTCCGGCCGTGGCGGCATCCGTCCACTCGAAGTGTTCAGTGCGCCGGAGGAGGCGATAAAGGGGTAATGCCTTTTCTCCCAAGCGGGAGATAAAGCGGCTTAGAGCCGCCACACATCCGGTCAATTTTTGTATTTGTTTGAGGTCTGTTGGGGGAGCCAACTGTGACAACGCTCGGATTTTGGCCAGATTAGCTTCAATACCTCTACTGGAGACAATGAATCCCAGGAGCTTTCCGGCTGGTACGCCGAAAACGCATTTTTCCGGATTGAGCTTGATGTCATATCTTCGGAGGTTATCAAATGTGAGCCTCAAGTCATCTACTAGAGATTTGACATGCTTGGTTTTGACGACCACGTCATCTACGTATGCCTCCACTGTTTTGCCGATCTGGTTTGCCAGACATGTCTGAATCATGCGCTGATATGTTGCGCCGGCATTTTTGAGCCCGAAGGGCATTGTGTTGAGGCAGAATGGGTCGTATGGTGTGATGAATGTTGTTGCGGCTTGGTCTCGCTCTGCCATTTTAATTTGATGGTAGCCGGAGTATGCGTTGAGGAAACACAATGAATCGTGTCCTGCGGTAGCGTCGATGATTTGATCGATGCGGGGGAGGGGGAAGGGATCCTTTGGACAGGCCTTGTTAAGGTCCTTAAAATCGATGCACAAGCGCCAGGATTTGTCCTTCTTTGGTACCATCACCAGGTTTGCTAGCCAGTCCGGATGTTTTATGTCTCTCATGAATCCGGCCTCCAATAGCTTGGCTAGTTCCTCTCCCATGTCTTGTCTCTTAGGTTCGGAGAAACGCCGAAGAGCCTGCTTGACTGGCTTGAATCCTTTTAGGATATTTAGGCTGTGCTCGGCCAGCCTGCGTGGGATTCCTAGCATGTCAAAAATGTCCTAGTTCTCGCATAGGAACTCTCGTAGTGCGGCATCGACATCAGGGTTTAATTGTGCCCCGATGGAAGCTGTTTTTGTAGGGTCCGTTGGATGGACTTGGAATTTGACTATTTTGTCCGCCAGTTTAAAGGAGGTGGACTTGGATCTTTTATCGAGTATCACGTCGTCCCTATTCACCATGGAGCGCAGCGCAGTTAGTTCCTCGGCCGCTAGGGCTTCGGATAGTGCCTCGAGGGCCAGTGCGGCTGTCTTATTTTTGGCGCGGAGTGCTATGTCCGGATCACTAGCCAGAGTGATGATTCCGTTGGGCCCGGGCATTTTGAGCTTCATGTACCCGTAATGGGGTATGGCTTGGAAGATTGTAAACGCCTTCCGCCCTAATAGAGCGTGGTATCCGCTACTGAACGGGGCCACTTGGAATGTAATTTCTTCGGACCTGTAATTATCCGGCGTGCCGAATACGACATCTAGTGTGATTTTCCCAGCACAACGTGCTTCCCGACTGGGGATGATTCCTCTAAAGGTTGTGCTACTTTGGTCAATGCGGCTCCAGTCTATTTCCATCTTTTGAAGAGTTTCCTCATAGATGAGGTTTAATCCGCTGCCGCCGTCCATGAGTACCTTGGTGAGTCGAAAGCCGTCCACGATTGGACTGAGGACCAGTGCGGCTGGTGCTCGGGCTGTTCGGAATTTGGGTTCGTCACTGGCATAGAAGGTAATAGCCGTGTCACTCCAAGGATTTATTTCTGCTATGTGGCAGATTTCGGCCATGCTGCGGAGTGTTCGCTTGCGTCTATTATTTGGCGCGAAGGTCTCAAAGACCGTTAACACCATATTGTTGCCCACATGATGGTGCTCTGTGGTATTTGGGAGGAGTAGATCCTCACCACTTTTTGCCACCTGCCGGAGTATCCAACATGCTCTAAGGCTGTGCGTTGGTATTGCATCCGCTGTACTATGAATTTTGCAGGGTCCGTTGAGCCATCCCTCCAGTACGGTTCCTTGCCCCATAGAGGGCTTTTGCTTTTTGGCAGTTAACCCAGGTGTATTGTGATAATGCACCCTTTTATTTCGGACTGGGTTTGTATTCAGGGCCGGATTATCCCAAAAATTTATTTCGGTTTTCCAGGCGCTTTCCATCACACAGTACTTTCGTACTATGGACACCAAGTCGGCAAAGCGTGTAATTTCACGGCGACTTATGGCGTTGATGATTCCCTTGTCTGTGCAATTATTGCAGAAGACTGAAATTGCGTCTTCCTCGCGGCAGTCCTTTATCCTGTTCATGACCAGGAGGAATCTGGCCCAGTAATGGTGTACTGTTTCTTCGGGCTTTTGCCTAATTTGGGACAGATCGCTTATGTTTGGGTGGGTGGGTGTAATTGAACCCGAATCCTCACCCAATCTGAGACTCAGGGGCCAAGGAGTTTCCGAACTCGGAAGTTTGGATTCTTGGATGTTTTCCAATAAATCTAGCCCGCTGCCTGATTCTAGGTTCAGGTCTTGAGTGACGTCCTCCCCTCCGCGAGTATCCGGCTTGGAGGGATCGGGAATCCGGACATAGCTAGTCCTTAAGATAGATGAAGGGTTGCCGCATTGTTCCTCCACCACTGCAACGTGATGGGTGACCTGGGGAGAGTTGATCTCTCTCAGATCGGGTTTAGGCCCAATCTTATCGTAGTCTGTAGCAACTCCCAGGGCGGCGATGCGATCCAAGAGCTCGTTCAGGGAAGAGAGCTCCATTGGATCTAACTGCTCGGCGAGTTCCGAGTTGACGTGAAGATTGCTTTCGATGACCCGAGAAGTCATCGTCGGCGCAGCGGCCGAATAGGCGGTCATAAGAAAACCACCTGGCCGGAGAGTTTGGCCGATAGCCAAAGCTCCCTCAGCAACAGTGTCGTCTTTAAAGACGGGATGAGACATCCTTCCTGGTGGCGACGGCACAACGGAACTCTCAATGAAAGCACCAATGTCACTGTCAAAACCGGCAGATCTCGGGTAGGGGGTCCAAAACTGTGCGTCTAGGCCGGATGGTAACAGGAGGCAGGGGACACGATGTTTTACCCAGGTTCGGGTCCTCTTGATGGAGGTAAAACCCTACGTCCTGCTCGATTAATATTGATGATATGGGTAGTACAAGAGTAGATCAACCACGAGATCAGAGAGGCTAAACCCTAGAAGATAGCCTATGGTATGATTGTATGTTGTGGTTGTTGTCCTACGGACTAAAACCCTTCAGTTTATATAGACACCGGAGAGGGTTAGGGTTACACAAGGTCGGTTACAAAGGAGGAGATATCCATATCCGTATTGCCTAGCTTGCCTTCCACGCCAAGTAGAGTCCCATCCGGACACGAGACAAAGTCTTCAATCTTGTATCTTCATAGTCCAACAGTCCAGCCAAAGGATATAGTCCGGCTATCCGGAGACCCCCTAATCTAGGACTCCCTCAGGCATACTGAAAGATCTACTAATAAAAAGGTGCATGCGATAGAAGAGATTAATGTTTTGAGTGGAAAGATAGATGAACTTATGAAATTATTTTCTAATAAGAGTGTTTCTTCTGATCCTAATGATATGCCCTTGTCTACTTTGATTGAGAATAATAATGAATCTATGGATGTGAATTTTGTTGGTAGGAACAATTTTGGTAACAACGCGTATAGAGGAAATTTCAATCCTAGGCCTTATCCTAGTAATCCCTCTAATAATTATGGTAATTCCTACAACAATTCTTATGGAAATTATAATAAGATTCCCTCTGATTTTTAATCTAATATTAAAGAATTTATTACTTCGCAAAAGAATTTTAATGCTATGATTGAAGAAAAATTGCTTAAGATTGATGATTTGGCTAGGAACGTTGATAGAATTGCTCTTGATGTTGATTCTTTGAAACTTAGATCTATTCCACCTCAGCATGATATCAATGAGTCTCTGAAAGCCATGAGAATTTCCATTGACGAGTGTAAAGAAAGAACCGCTAGGATGCGTGCTAAGAAAGATGCCTTTATAAAAGCGTGTTCTTCTAGTTCATATGAAAATAATGATGAAGATCTAAAAGTTAGTGATGTGTCCCCTATTAAATCTTTGTTTTGCAATATGAATCTTGATAATGATGGGACTGAATATGATCCACCTTTACCTAGAAGGCGTTCCAAGAATTCTGAATCTTTTGATCTTGATGCTAAATTTGATAAAAGTGGGATTGAAGAAATTAAAACTCTAGATGTTGCTAAACTCACCATTATGGATTTCAAGGAATTTAACTATGAAAATTGCTCTTTGATTGATTGTATTTCCTTGTTGCAATCCGTACTAAATTCTCCTCATGCTTATAGTCAAAATAAGCGTTTACTAAACATATCGTTGATGCCTTGATGCAATTTTATGAAGAAAAACCTGAATTGGAAGTTTCTATCCCTAGAAAACTTTGTGAGTGGGAACCAAATATTAAAATTAAAATTAAAGATCATGAATGCTATGCTTTATGTGATTTTGGTGCTAGTGTTTCCACGATTCCAAAGACTTTGTGTGATTTGTTAGGTTTCCATGATTTTGATGATTGCTCTCTGAACTTGCACCTTGCGGATTCCACCATTAAGAAACATGTGGGAAGAATTAATGATGTTATTATTGTTGCAAATAGGAATTATGTGCCCGTAGGTTTTATTGTTCTTGACATAGATTGCAATCCTTCATGTCCTATTATTCTTGGTAGACCTTTCCTTAGAACGATTGGTGCAATTATTGATATGAAGGAAGGAAATATTAGATTCCAATTTCCATTAAGGAAAGGCATGGAACACTTTCCTAGAAATAAAATTAAATTACCTTATGAATATATTATGAGAGCCACTTATGGATTGCCTACCAAAGAGGCAATACCTAGATCTATTCTTGCTTGTTATGCCTAGCTAGGGGCGTTAAACGATAGCACTTGTTGGGAGGAAACCCAATTTTATTTTTATTCCTTACTTTTTGCTCCTGTTTAGTAATAAATAAATTATTTATCCTCTGTTTTGGTTGTGTTTTTTGTGTTTAATTAGTGTTTATGCCAAGTAGAACCGTTGGGAAGACTTGGGGAAAGTCTTGTTGAACTTGCTGTAAAAAACAGAAACTTTAGTGCTCACGGGAACTGCTGTAATTTTTATTTGGAAAGTGATATTTAGTTAATTATTTTTGCAGATGATTAACAGATAAATTCCTCACGTCCAGCAATTTATTTTAGAATTTTTTGGGTTCCATATCTTGCGCTAGCTACAGATTACTACAGCTGTTTTGTTTTTGACAGATTCTGTTTTTCGTGTGTTGTTTTCTTATTTTGATTAATCTATGGCTAGTAAATTAGTTTATAAACCATAGAGAAGTTGGAATACAGTAGGTATAACACCCATATAAATAAAGAATGAGTTCATTACAGTACCTTGAAGTGGTCTTTTGTTTTCTTTCGCTAACGGAGCTCACGAGATTTTCTACTTTAAGTTTTGTGTTGTGAAGTTTTCAAGTTTTGGGTAAAGATTTGATGGATTATGGAACAAGGAGTGGCAAGAGCCTAATCTAGGGGATGCCCATGGCACCCCCAAGATAATCTAAGGACACCTAAAAGCCAAAGCTCCGGGGCATCCCCTCTTTCGTCTTCTTCTATCGGTAACTTTACTTGGAGCTATATTTTTATTTATCACATGATATGTGTTTTGCTTGGAGCGTCTTGTATGATTTGAGTCTTTGCTTATTAGTTTACCACAATCATCCTTGCTGTACACACCTTTTGAGAGAGCCATTTATGATTTGGAAATTGTTATAATACTCTATGTGCTTCGCTTATATCTTTTGAGTTATATAATTTTGCTCTAGTACTTCACTTATATCTTTTAGAGCACGGTGGTGGATTTGTTTTATAGAAACTATTGATCTCTCATGCTTCACTTAGATTATTTTGAGAGTCTTAATAGCATGGTAATTTGCTTAAAATCCTAATATGCTTGGTATGCAAGATTAATAATAAAACTTTCTTATGAGTGTGTTGAATACTATGATAAGTTTGATACTTGATAATTGTTTTGAGATATAAAGATGGTGATATTAAAGTTATGCTAGTTGAGTAGTTGTGAATTTGAGAAATACTTGTGTTGAAGCTTGTGATTCCCGTAGCATGCACGTATGGTGAACCGTTATGTGATGAAGTCGGAGCATGATTTATTTATTGATTGTCTTCCTTATGAGTGGCGGTCGGGGACGAGCGATGGTCTTTTCCTACCAATCTATCCCCCTAGGAGCATGCGCGTAATACTTTGCTTTGATAACTTGTAGATTTTTGCAATAAGTATATGAGTTCTTTATGACTAATGTTGAGTCCATGGATTATACGCACTCTCACCCTTCCACCTTTGCTAGCCTCTCTAATACCGCGCACCTTTCACCGGTATCATACACCTACCATATACCTTCCTCAAAACAGCCACCATACCTACCTATTATGGCATTTCCATAGCCATTCCGAGATATATTGCCATGCAACTTTCCACCGTTCCGTTTATGACACACTCCATCATTGTCATATTGCTTAGCATGATCATGTAGTTGACATCGTATTTGTGGCAAAGCCACCATTCATAATTCTTTCATACATGTCACTCATGCATCATTGCATATCCTGGTACACCTCCGGAGGCATTCATATAGAGTCATATCTTGTTCTAAGTATCGAGTTGTAATTATTGAGTTGTAAGAAAAATAAAAGTGTGATGATCATCATTATTAGAGCATTGTCCTAGTGAGGAATGGATGATGGAGACTATGATTCCCCCACAAGTCGGGATGAGACTCCGGATGAAAAAAGAGAGAAAGAAAAGAGGCCATAAAAAAAGAAGAGAAAAGGCCCAAATAAAAAAAGAAAAGAAAAAATGAGAGAAAAAGAGAGAAGGGACAATGTTACTATCCTTTTACCACACTTGTGCTTCAAAGTAGCACCATGATCTTCATAGTAGAGAGTCTCTCATGTTATCACTTTCATATACTAGTGGGAATTTTTCATTATAGAGCTTGGCTTGTATATTCCAATGATGGGCTTCCTCAAAATTACCCTAGGTCTTCATGAGCAAGCAAGTTGGATGCACACCCACTTAGTTTCTTTTCGAGCTTTCATATACTTATAGCTCTAGTGCATCCGTTGCATGGCAATTCCTACTCACTCACATTAATATCTATTGATGGGCATCTCCATAGCCCGTTGATACGCCTAGTTGATGTGAGACTATCTTCCCCTTTTTTGTCTTCTCCACAACCACCACTCTATTCCACGCATAGTGCTATATCCATGGCTCACGCTCATGTATTGCGTGAAGATTGAAAAAGTTTTGAGAATGTCAAAAGTATGAAACAATTGCTTGGCTTGTCTTCGGGGTTGTGCATGATTTAAATATTTTGTGTGGTGAAGATAGAGCATAGCCAGACTATATAATTTTGTAGGGATAACTTTCTTTAGCCATGTTATTTTGAGAAGACATAATTGCTTTGTTAGTATGCTTGAAGTATTATTATTTTCTATGTCAATATGAACTTTTGTCTTGAATCTTTCTGATCTGAATATTCATACCACAATTAAGAAGAATTACATTAAATTTATGCCAAGTAGCACTCCGCATCAAAAATTCTATTTTTATCATTTACCTACTCGAGGACGAGCAGGAATTAAGCTTGGGGATGCTTGATACGTCTCCAACGTATCTATAATTTTTGATTGCTCCATGCTATATTATCTACTGTTTTGGACATTACTGGGCTTTATTATCCACTTTTATATTATTTTTGGGACTAACCTATTAACCGGAGGCCAAGCCTAGAATTGTTGTTTTTGCCTGTTTTAGGGTTTCAAAGAAAAGGAATATCAAATGGAGTCCAAACGGAATGAAACCTTCGGGAACGTGATTTTCTCACCGAATACAACTCAGGAGACTTGGACCCTATGTCAAGCCAACTAACAGGAGGCCACGAGGTAGGGGGGCGTGCCCCCTGTTGCTCCACCGACGTACTTCTTCCTCCTATATATATATATCCACGTACCCCCAAACGATCAGATACGGATCCAAAACCCTAATTCCACTACCGTAACTTTCTGTATCCACGAGATCCCATCTTGGGGCCTATTCCGGAGCTCCGCCGGAGGGGGCATCGATCACGGAGGGCTTCTACATCAACACCATAGCCTCTCCGGTGAAGTGTGAGTAGTTTACTTTAGACCTACGGGTCCATAGTTAGTAGCTAGATGGATTCTTCTCTCTTTTTGGATCTCAATACAATGTTCTCCCCCTCTCTTGTGGAGATCTATTCGATGTAATCTTCTTTTTGCGGTGTGTTTGTTTAGACCGATGAATTGTGGGTTTATGATCAAGTCTATCTATGAATAATATTTGAATCTTCTCTGAATTCTTTTATGTATGATTGGTTATCTTTGAAAGTCTCTTCGAATTATCAGTTTGGTTTGGCCTACTAGATTGATCTTTCTTGCAATGGGAGAAGTGCTTAGCTTTGGGTTCAATCTTGCGGTGTCCTTTCCCGGTGACAGTAAGGGCAGCAAGGCACATATTGTATTGTTGCCATCGATGATAACAAGATGGGGTTTTCTTCATATTGCATGAGTCTATCCCTCTACATCATGTCATCTTGCTTAAGGCGTTACTCTGTTTTTAACTTAATACTCTAGATGCATGCTGGATAGCGGTCGATGAGTGGAGTAATAGTAGTAGATGCAGGCAGGAGTTGGTCTACTTGTCTCGGACGTGATGCCTATATACATGATCATACCTAGATATTCTCATAACTATGCTCAATTCTGTCAATTGCTCAACAGTAATTTGTTCACCCACCGTAGAATACTTATGCTTTCGAGAGAAGCCACTAGTGAAACCTATGGCCCCCGGGTCTATCTTTATCATATCAATCTCCTACTACTTAGTTATTTAATTTGCTATTTACTTTGCCTATGTTTTAGTTTGCATCTTTATCATAAAAATACCAAAAATATTATCTTTATCATATCTATCAGATCTCACTCTCGTAAGTGTCCCTATAGGGATTGACAACCCCTATTTGCGTTGGGTGCGAGGATTTATTTGTTTGTGCAGGTACGAGGGACTTGCGTGTAGCCTCCTACTGGATTGATACCTTGGTTCTCAAAAACTGAGGGAAATACTTACGCTACTTTGCTGCATCATCCCTTCCTCTTCGGGGAAAACCAACGCAGTGCTAAAAGAGGTAGCAAACACCACGGAGCATATGAGATGTTCCAAGAACTAAAATTGGTATTTCAGACTCATGCCCATGTCAAGAGGTATGAGACCTATAACAGTACTTTGCCGACAAGATGGAGTAGAATAGCTCAACCAGTGAGCATGTGCTTAGATTGTCTGGGTACTACAATTGCTTGAATCAAGTGGGATTTAATCTTCCAGATAAGATAGTAATAGACAAAGTTCTCTAGTCACTATCACCAAGTTACTAGAACTTAGTGATGAACTATAATATGCAAGGGATGACGAAAGTAATTCCCAAGCTCTTCGCGATGCTGAAATAGGTGAAGGTAGAAATCAAGAAATAGCATCAAGTGTTGATGGTTAACAAGACCACTAGTTTCAAGGAAAGGGCAAAGGGAAAGAAAGAGGAACTTCAAAGAAGAATAGCAAGCAAGTTGCTACTCCCATGAAGAATCCCAAAGCTATACCCAAGCCTGGAACTGAGTGCTTCTACTGCAAAGGAAATGGTCACTGGAAGTGGAACTGCCCTAGATACTTGGCGGATAAGAAGGATGGGAAAGTGAAGAAAAGTATATTTGATATACATGTTATTGATGTGTACTTTACTAGTGTTTATAGAAACCTCTCAGTATTTCATACTGGTTCAGTTGCTAAGAGTAGTAACTCGAAACGGGAGTTGCAAAATAAACAAATACTAGTTAAGGGCGAGGTGATGACGTGAGTTGGAAGTGATTCCAAGGTTGATAAGATCACCATCGCACACTCCCTTTACCTTCGGGATTAGTGTTGAACCTAAAATAAATGTTATTTGGTATTTGCGTTGAGCATAATATGATTGGATCATGTTTATTGCAATACGGTTATTCATTTAAGTCAAAGAATAATTGTTATTCTGTTTACATGGATAAAACCTTCCGAGGTCATACACCCAAGGTGAATGGTTTATTGAATCTTGATCGTAGTGATACACATATTAATGCCAAAAGATGCAAAGTTGATAATGATAGTGCAACATATATGTGGCACTGCCGTTTAGGTCATATTGGTGTAAAGCGCATGAAGAAACTCCATGCTGATGGGCTTTTGGAATCACTTGATTATGAATCACTTGATGCTTGTGAACCATGCCTCATGGGCAAGATGACTAAGACTCCGTTCTCCAGAACAATGGAGCGAGCAACTGACTTATTGGAAATAATACATACTAATGTATGCGATCTGATGAGTGTTGAGGCTCGCGGCAGGTATCGTTAATTTTTGACCTTCACAGATGATTTGAGCAGATATGAGTATATCTACTTAATGAAACACAAGTCTGAAATGTTTGAAAAGTTCAAAGAATTTCAGAGTGAAGTGGAGAATCATCATAACAAGAAAATAAAGTTTCTACGATCTGATCACAGAGACGAAATATTTGACTTATGAGTTTGGCCTTCAATTGAAACAATGTCGAATAGTTTCGCAACCCACGCCACCTGGAACACCACAGCGTAATGGTGTGTCTGAACGTCATAACCGTACTTTATTAGATATGGTGTGATCTATGATGTTTCTTACCGATTTACCACTATCGTTTTGGGGTTATGCATTAGAGATAGCTGCATTCACGTTAAAGAGGGCACCGTCTAAAAATCCATTGAGATGACACCGTATGAAATGTGGTTTAGCAAGAAACTCAAGCTGTCATTTCTTAAAGTTTGGGATTGTGATGCTTGTGTGAAAAAGTTTCAGCCTGATAAGCTCAAACCCAAATCGAAGAAGTGCATCTTCATAGGATACCCAAAAGAAACTGTTGGATACACCTTCTATCACAGATCCGAAGGCAAGATCTTTGTTTTTTAAAATGGATCCTTTCTAGAGAAGGAGTTTCTCTCGAAAGAAGTGAGTGGGAGGAAAGTAGAACTTGATGAGGTAATTGTGCCTACTCCCTTATTGGAAAGTAGTCCATCTCAGCAATCAGTTCCTGTGATTCCTACACCAATTAGTGAGGAAGCTAATGATGATGATCATGAAACTTCCGATCAAGTTACTACCGAACCTCGTAGGTCAACTAGAGTAAAATCCGCACCAGAGTGGTACGGTAATCCTGTTCTGGAAGTCATGTTACTAGACCATGACGAACCTACGAATTATGAGGAAGCGATGATGAGCCCAGATTCTGCGAAATGGATTAAGGCCATGAAATCTGAGATGGGATCCATGTATGAGAACAAAGTATGGACTTCGATTGACTTGCCCGATGATTGGTGAGCCATTCAGAATAAATGGATCTTCAAGAGGAAGACGGACGCTTATAGTAGTGTTACTATCTACAAAGCTCGAATTGTCGCAAAAGGTATTCGACAAATTCAAGGTGTTGACTACGATGAGATTTTCTCACTCGTATCGATGCTTAAAAGTCTGTTTGAATCATGTTAGCAGTTGCCGCATTTTATGAAATCTGGCAAATGGATGTCAAAACTGTATTCCTTAATGGATTTATTAAAAGTTGTATATGATGCAACCAAAAGGTTTTGTCGATCCTAAAGGTGCTAACAAAGTGAGCAAACTCTAGCAATCCATTTAAGGACTGGTGCAAGCCTCTCGGAGTTGGAATATACGCTTTGATAGTGTGATCAAAGCATATGGTTTATACAGACTTTTGGAGAAGCCTGTATTTACAAGAAAGTGAGTGGGAGCGCTACATCCTTTCTAATAAGTATATGTGAATGACATATTGTTGATCAGAAATGATGTAGAATTTTCTGGAAAGCATAAAGGAGTGTTTGAAAGGAGTTTTTCAAACAAAGACCTCGGTGAAGCTGCTTACACATTGAGCATCAAGATCTATAGAGATAGATCAAGACGCTTGATAAGTTTTTTCAATGAGTACATACATTGATAAGATTTTGAAGTAGTTCAAAATGGAACAGTCAAAGAAGGAGTCCTTGCCTGTGTTGCAAGGTGAGAAGTTGAGTAAGACTCAAAACCCGACCACGGCAGAAAATAGAAAGAGAATGGAAGTCATTCCCTATGCCTCAGTCATAGGTTCTATAAAGTATGCTATGTTATGTACCAGACCTATTGTGTAACTCACCATGAGTTTGGCAAGAGGGTACAATAGTGATCCAGGAGTGGATCACTGGGCAGCGGTCAAAATTATCCTTAGTGGAATAAGGATATGTTTCTCTATTATGGAGGTGACAAAAGAGTTCGTCGTAAAGAGTTACATCGATGCAAGTTTTGACACTGATCCACATGACTCTAAGTCTCAATATGGATACATATTGAAAGTGGGAGCAATTAGCTAGAGTAGCTCCGTGCAGAGCATTGTAGACATAGAAAATTTGCAAAATACATACGAATCTGAATGTGGCAGACCCGTTGACTAAACTTCTCTCACAAGAAAAACATGATCACTCTTTGGGTGTTAATCACATAGCGATGTGAACTAGATTATTTACTATAGTAAACCGTTTGGGTATTAGTCACATGAAGATGTGAACTAATCACATAAAGATGTGAAATATTGGTGTGAAATCACATGACGATGTGAACTAGATTATTGACTCTAGTGCAAGTGGGAGACTGAAGGAAATATGCCCTAGAGGCAATAATAAAGTTGTTATTTATATTTCCTTATATCATTATAAATATTTATTATTCATGCTAAAATTGTATTAACCGGAAACTTAGTACATGTGTGAATACATAGACAAACAAAAGTGCCACTAGCCTCTACTTGACTAGCTCGTTGAATCAATGATGGTTATGTTTCCTAACCATAGACACGAGTTGTCATTTGATTAACGGGATCACATCATTAGAGAATGATGTGATTGACTTGACCCATCTTTTAGCTTAGCATGATGATCGTTTAGTTTATTGCTATTGCTTTTTCTCCATAACTTATACATGTTCCTATGAATGAGATCATGCAAGTCCCGAATACCGGAGGAACACTTAGTGTGCTATCAAACATCACAACGTAACTGGGTGACTATAAAGATGCTCTATAGGTGTCTCTGATGGTGTTTGTCGAGTTGGCATAGATCGAGATTAGGATTTGTCACTCCGAGTATCGGAGAGGTATCTCTGGGCCCTCTCGGTAATGCACATCACTATAAGCCTTTCAAGCAATGTGACTAATGAGTTAATTGCGGAATTATGCATTACGGAACGAGTAAACAGAATTGCCGGTAACAAGATTGAACTAGGTATTGAGATACCGACGATCGAATCTCGGGCAAGTAACATACCGATGACAAAGGGAACAACATATGTTGTTGTGTGGTTTGACCGGTGAAGATCTTCATAGAATATGTAGGAACCAATATGAGCATCCAGGTTCCGTTATTGGTTATTGACCGGAGATGAGTCTCGGTCATGTCTACATAGTTCTCGAACCCGCAGGGTCCGCACGCTTAACATTCGGTGACGATCAGTATTACGAGTTTATGTGTTTTGATGTACTGAAGGTAGTTCGGAGTCCCGAATATGATCACAGACATGCCGAGGAGTCTCAAAATGGTCGAGACATAAAGATCGATATATTGGAAGCCTATGTTTGGACATCAGAATGGTTCCGAGTGAGTTCGGGCATATACTGAAGTACCGGGGGGTTACCGGAACCCCCCGGGGAGTATATGGGCCCTAATGGGCTTTAGAGGAGAGAGAGAGAGGCAGCCAGGGCAGGCCGCGCGCCCCCTCCCCCTCTGGTCCGAATTGGACTAGTAAGGGGGCCCCCTTTCCTTCCTCCCTCTCCCCCCCTTCCTTCTCTCCTAGTCCAAGTAGGGAAGGGGGAGGAATCCTACTCCCGGTGGGAGTAGGACTCCTCCAGGGCGTGCCATAGATGGATGGGCCTCCCCTCCTCCACTCCTTTATATACGGGGGAGGGGGCACCCCATAGACACACAAGTTGATCATTGATCTCTTAGCCGTGTGCGGTGCCCCCCTCCACCATAATCCACCTCGGTCATATCGCTGATAACCCACAAGTATAGGGGATTGCAACAGTTTTCGAGGGTAGAGTATTCAACCCAAATTTATTGATTCGACACAAGGGGAGCCAAAGATTATTCTCAAGTATTAGCAATTGACTTGTCAATTCAACCACACCTGGAAACTTAATATCTGCAGCAAAGTGTTTAGTAGCAAAGTAATATGATAGTAGTGGTAATGGTAGCAAAAGGTAACGATAGCAAAAGTAATGTTTTTGGTATTTTGTAGTGATGATAACAATAGCAATGGAAAAGTAAATAAGCGAAGAACAATATATGGAAAGCTCGTAGGCAATGGATCGATGATAGAGAATTATGCCGGATGTGGTTCATCATGTAACAGTCATAACCTAGGGTGACACAGAACTAGCTCCAATTCATCAATGTAATGTAGGCATGTATTCCGTATATAGTCATACGTGCTTATGGAAAAGAACTTGCATGACATCTTTTGTCCTACCCTCCCGTGGCAGTGGAGTCCTAGCGGAAACTAAGGGATATTAAGGCCTCCTTTTAATAGAGTACCGGACCAAAGCATTAACACATAGTGAATACATGAACCCCTCAAACTACGTTCATCACCGGAAGTGGTCCCGATTATTGTCACTTCGGGGTTGCCAGATCATAACACATAGTAGGTGACTATAGACTTGCAAGATAGGATCAAGAACTAACATATATTCATGAAAACATAATAGGTTCAGATCTGAAATCATGGCACTCGGGCCCTAGTGACAAGCATTAAGCATAGCAAAGTGATAACAACATCAATATCAGAACATAGTGGATACTAGGGATCAAACCCTAACAAAACTAACTCGATTTCATGATAAATCTCATCCAACCCATCACCGTCCAGCAAGCCTATGATGGAATTACTCACGCACGGCGGTGAGCATCATGAAATTGGTGATGCAGGATGGTTGATGATGACGATGGCGACGGATTCCCCTCTTCGGAGCCCCGAACGGACTCCAGATCAGCCCTCCTGAGAGAGTTTAGGGCTTGGCGGTGGCTCCATATCGTAAAACGCGATGAATCTTTCTCCCTGATTTTTTTCTCTCCGAAGACGAATATATAGAGTTGGAGTTGAGGTCAGAGGAGCTCCAGGGGCCCACGAGGTAGGGGTTGCACCCCCCACCCTCGTGGCTAGGTTGTGGCCCCCTGGTCTTGATCTTTTGCCAGTATTTTTTATTATTTCCAAAAAGACACTCGTGGAGTTTCAGGTCATTCCGAGAACTCTTGTTTCTGCACATAAATAACACCATGGCAATTCTGCTGAAAACAGCGTCAGTCCGGGTTAGTTCCATTCAAATCATGCAAGTTAGAGTCCAAAACAAGGGCAACAATGTTTGGAAAAGTGGATACGATGGTGACGTATTAACTCCCCCAAGCTTAAACCTTTGCTTGTCCTCAATCAATTCAGTTGATAAACTGAAAGTGATAAAGAAAAACTTTTACAAACTCTATTTGCTCTTGTTGTTGTAAATATGTAAAGCCAGCATTCAAGTTTTCAGCAAAGATTATAAACTAACCATATTCAAAATGACGCTTAGGTCTCATGTTTACTCATATCAATGGCATAATCAACTAGCGAGCAATAATAATAAATCTCGGATGACAACACTTTCTCAAAACAATCATAATATGATATAACAAGATGGTATCTCGCTAGCCCTTTCTGAGACCGCAAAACATAAATGCAGAGCACCTTTAAAGATCAAGGACTGACTAGACATTGTAATTCATGGTAAAAGAGATCCAGTCAAGTCATACTCAATGTAAACTAACAGTAATGAATGCAAATGATAGTGGTGCTCTCCAACTGGTGCTTTTTAATAAGAGGATGATGACACAACATAAAAGTAAATAGATAGGCCCTTCGCAAAGGGAAGTGGGGATTTTTAGAGGTGCCAAAGCTCGGTTTTGAAATAGAGGTGAATAATATTTTGAGTGGTATACTTTCATTGTCAACATAACAACCAAGAGATGGCGATATCTTCCATGCTACACACATTATAGTCGGTTCCCAAACAGAATGGTAAAGTTTATACTCCCCCTCCACCAACAAGCATCAATCCATGGCTTGCCCAAAACAACGAGTGCCTCCAACTAACAAGAGTCCCAGGGGGAGTTTTGTTTGCAATTATTTTGATTTGATTTGCATAAAGCATGGGACTGGGCGTCCCGGTGACCAGCCACTTACTCGTGAGTGAGGAGCGGAGCCCACTCCTCTTGAGAATAACCCGCCTAACATGGAAGGTATGGACAGCCCTAGTTGATACATGAGCTATTCGAGCATACAAAATAGGATATTTATTTGAAGGTTTAGAGTTTGGCACATACAAATTTACTTGGAATGGCAAGTAGATACCGTATATAGGTAGGTATAGTGGTCTCATATGGCATAACTTTGGGGTTTATGGGATTGGATGCACAAGCTGTATTCCCGCTTAGTATAGGTGAAGGCTAGAAAAAGACCGGGAAGCGACCAGCTAGAGAGCGACAACAGTCATGAACATGCATTAAAATTAATCAACACCGAATGCAAGCATGAGTAGGATATAATGCACCATGAACATAAATATCGTAGAGGCTATGTTGATTTTGTTTCAACTACAGGCGTGAACATGTGCCAAGTCAAGCCACTCGAATCCTTCAGAAGAGGATACCACCCTATCATACCACATCACAACCATTTTAATATCATGTTGGCACGCAAGGACCATTATAAGCTCCTAGCTAATTAAGCATGGCATAAGAAACTATGATCTCTAATTGTCATCGCAAACATGTTTATTCATAATAGGATGAATCAGGAACGATAAACTAATCATATTTACAAAAACAAGAGAGGTTGAGTTCATACCAGCTTCTCCCATCTCAATCAGTTCATCATATATCGTCATAATTGCCTTTCACTTGCACGACCAAACGATGTGGATAATAATAATAGTACACGTGCATTGGACTAAGCTGGAATCTGCAAGCATTCAATAAATAGGAGAAGACAAGGTAATATGGGCTCTTTTGTCAGATCAACAATAATGCATCTAAGAGCCACCTTAACAATTTAATCATGGTCTTTTCCTATTGACCCCCAAAGAAAAGAAAAGAAATAGAACTATTTACACGGGAAAGCTCCCAACATGCAAAAAGAAGAACATGAAATCTTTTTGGGTTTTCTTTTTAATTACTACTACAAGCATGGAAAGTAAACTAATTAAAAGCTACAACTAATTTTTTTAGTTTTTCTTAAGGTTTATTAAACACACAAGAAGAAAACATAAAAAGGAAATAAACTAGCGTGGATATTACAATGAAAAAGTATGAGCACCGACAACTAGCAATGAGTGTGTGAACATGAATGTAACGTCGGTGAGAAATACGTACTCCCCCAAGCTTAGGCTTTTGGCCTAAGTTGGTCTATGGCCACGGTTGGCCTGGCGGATATCCAAAGTAATAGTTGGGGTCGTACTGCGAAGAAGAAGACTCTGATTGCCACTGGTTGGCAATCATCTCCGGATCCCACTGGTAATTAGACTGTCGTGGAGGATCAACTTGTGGTTCTCACTCTGGCTCTGTGGCTGATGTAGGGTTCCGGTAGGCATGAATAGTCTCCAACGGAACAAGGTACTTGCCTGCAGATAAATCAAATAAGGAAGGAGCAGGCAGGGTAATAGTCTCAGGATGATGTTTATGAAAGAACAATTTGTATTTGCGCTCATTTTCCCTATTCTTAACAATAAAATCGTGTGCTACCATACTCTTATAATCTAAATAAGCATGAGGCAACATTTTTTCTTCCTTCTCATAATGCCTAATAGGTATGTTAAAATGTGCAGCTAGGCGTGAGGCGAAGATGCCTCCAAAGACGGGGCCCTTAGTACGGTTAAGATTTAACCGCTTTGCAATAATAGCACCCATGCTGAATGTATCATCACGAAATAAGGCGTGGCACAAAATAACAATATCGGGGGCACTCAGGTTTCCACAGTTTCCGCGCCCAATTAAGCATCTACTAGCAAATATAGGAAAGTAACATAGAAGAGGAAAGTGTATGCTAGTAGTTCGTGCATCGAAAACCTTCCTCGTTTCCCCTACAGTAATGGTATCAATAAACCCATCCACATCGCCGCGATGGGGTTCCTCTATGATGCCCTCGAAAGGGATCAAACAAACCCGACAAAAATCACGAAGTGACATTTCCTTATGCTCATCATATAAATAAAACTCCACCGTAGGTGGTGAGCTCCTAGCATGGAAATGAAAGTTTTGCACAAAGATATTGGTGAGTAAGAGATACTGTTCGCGCTGGTCGTGGAGGAAGGCGGTGAGGCCTGCATTCTCAGCCAATTCATCGAAATCATCATAAATCCCGGCTGCTCTCAAGAAATCATCACAAGGCCATTCACACGGCCGAACCTCCGTGATGCGAGGCAGATTATATTTTGGCCTCTTTGCTTCTTCATTTTGCTTTTCCTTCGAGCTTCGCCTCGATGAGCCCCTCAAAAATTTCTTCATTATTTTCTGAAAAATTCTGAAATTTTTAGTAACTTCAAATAAAAGTGAACCAAACTCAACAAAATTGATAGCAACTAATCCTACAAGTGCCTAGAGCCTATATCATGCATCAAAACTACTTGGAACCACATAAATTTGACATGCAAGCTCAAGAACAGGGTCACCTAAGCAGCACAAATATGCAATGAACAAAGCACTAGAACAAAAACTAATTGGACCAATGGAGGAGTCACATACCAAGGAACAATCTCCCAAAGCAGTTTTGTGAGAGGTGCTTTGAGCAAGGAGATCGAAAATCACAGCAAAATGAGCTAGAACTCGTGCTTGAGCTGGATAATGGTGTTTGTGGGAGGACGAAGGAGTGTGTGGGTGCAGGAATAAGTGGATGAGGGCCACCATGGGCCCACGAGGCAGGGGGCGCGCCCAGGGGGGTAGGGCGCGCCCTCCACCCTCGTGGCCTGGTGGATGCCCCCCTGCTATGTTCTCAGTGCCAAATATTCTCAAATATTCCAGAAAAAATCATATTTAAATTTCAGGGCATTTGGAGAACTTTTATTTTCATTGTATTTTTATATTGCATTGATAATCAGAAAACAGACAGAGATTACTATTTTTACTTTATTTAATATGAATAACAGAAAGTAGAAAGAGGGTACAAAGAGTTGTGTTTTCTAAATTCATCCATTTCATGATCATCAAAAGGAATCCATTAACAAGGTTGATCAAGTCTTGTTAACAAACTCATTCCGAATAACATGGAACCGGAGAATTTTCGAATAACACTAGGTTACCTCAACGGGGTTATGCACATCCCCAACAATAAGAATATCATATTTCTTCTTGACAGTAGGAAGAGGAAATTCAAAACCTCCAAAAATAATCGATGGAATTTTTCCAATAGAATTGATACTGTGGACTTGAGGTTGTTTCCTTGGAAAGTGTACCGTATGCTCATTACCATTAACATGAAAAGTGACATTGCCTTTGGTGCAATCAATAACAGCCCCTGCAGTATTCAAAAAGGGTCTTCCAAGAATAATAGACATACTATCGTCCTCGGGAATATCAAGAATAACAAAGTCCGTTAAAATAGTAACGTTAGCAACCACAACAGGCACATCCTCACAAATACCGATAGGTATAGCAGTTGATTTATCAACCATTTGCAAAGATATTTCAGTAGGTGTCAACTTATTCAAATCAAGTCTACGATATAAAGAGAGAGGCATAACACTAACACCGGCTCCAAGATCACATAAAGCAGTTTTAACATAGTTTCTTTTAATGGAGCATGGTATAGTGGGTACTCCTGGATCTCCAAGTTTCTTTGGTATTCCACCTTTAAAAGTATAATTAGCAAGCATGGTGGAAATATCAGCTTCCGGTATTGTCGGCGTTCGGGGAACGGGGGTCCCTAGACTTGCCTGCCTGCGGCCTGCGGCGTGGCTCAAAAGGGGCCCAGCACGGCCCGTCTTCATCAACACAGACCCAAGACCCTCGCGAGGGGCCAAGCCTCGCGGGGCGGACGACACGGAGCTTCCTCAGGCACGGCCTCATCGGGCTGGCTCGCGAGGAGGCGGAGAGATCAAGGTGGGGTACCTCATGAGGTGCCCGTGACACAAGCCATGACGACCAAGGGCGCCAGGCGGGCGCCAGCCCGTGCAGTGTCCTCCTTTCCTCTTTGGTGCAAAGGGAGCAAGCGCAGGCGAGAGCATCAAGCAAAGGCACCCGTTTCGGTGCAACGAGACCAAGACCAGTCCAACGGCAGGGAGGAAGTCATTGTGGAGCCCAAGCCAGCGTCACCACCAGAGTCTTTGGCAGGCGAGGACCAACTTTAGTCAGGATAAGCGTACCAGATGTTCCCCTTCAAAATGGCCAATTGTTGGCGCCCTTCCCACTCAATATTTGGGGAAGAGGCCCAAGGCCTTTGCCTATAAATAGGACTAGCCACCCCCAGGGTAGCAAGAAAGGGAAAAAATCGAAGAAGAGAGAGAGAGAGAAGGGTGACTGAACTCCTCCTAGCAGTTCGTCGCCCCAGCCAGGAACAGACCCTCGCGAGGCTGTTCTTCCTTGTATTGCTCATCATCATCAGCCCAAGAGGCAATCCACCACACCACACACTGGAGTAGGGTATTACACCACAACGGTGGCCCGAACCAGTATAAACCCTGTGTCTCTTGTGCTGTTCTTTCCACAGCTTAGATCTTAGCGAGGCGGAGGGGCGCAGGTAGGTAGAAGGTGAAATCTCCGCGCGCCCTAGTGTTCGAACCTCAAGGGTCTTCCGGAACCCGAAATCCAACATTTGGCGCACCAGGTAGGGGTGCGCCGGAATTTGTCTTCCACCACCCCGTTCTCCTCCGACCATCGCGTCCATGTCTGACACTCGTCGGGCCCGCGCCGAGCACCAGGCCGCTCTCGCTTCCCGCGTCGCCCAGACGGCTCCTGTCGGCGGGCGTCCTCGTCGTTCCCCGTCACCTACCGTCAACGCCGCCACCGGCCCGACGGGGGACAAGCGGCAAGCGTTGTCTCAGCATCCGTCCGTGCGGCAAGACGGCCGCACCGCTACTCCCTCGCTCACCCCAGCTGGTTCTTCGTCCCGCGCGCTCCGCGCGCCCATGGAGGCTCGAGCTGTGCTCATCGCGGCAAACGAGCTCCTGCGCTACTGTCCCATCGATGATGTCTACGAAGAATGGCTCGACCGCGTCGCCGAGATCGTCCGCGCCGCAGGGGGCTCTCCTGCGCCGTCCGTTCCGCTGCACCGCACCCCGCCCCGCGCAGGCGACGAAGCTCCGGCGGCGCCCAGGCCGCCTCCTCCCCAAGAAGGCGCCATGGCTCCAAGGCGCGTGGCCCCTGGGCGGAACCCGCTCCGTCAGGTGCCAGCGCGGCAAGAGCAGAGCTGCCAAGAAGTCCCTCGCCCGCAAGAAGCTGCCTGGGCGCTCCCTACTCCAGCACGTCGCGACCATGCTCCTGCTCCCGCACGTCAAGACCCCGCACTGCTCCCAGCTGCAGCGCATAGGGACATGCAATACCAAGCTCTCCGTCACCCAAGGCCTCCCGTGGCCACAGCAGGCTGCCGCGCCTTCACCATCGAGCTACGCAGCATCACATGGCCCGGCAAGTTCAAGCCAGACCTGCCTCCTCGTTACGACGACACGGCTGACCCTACGGAGTTCCTCCAGCTCTATGAGCTGGGCATCGAAGCTGCCAACGGAGACGAGAAGGTCATGGCGAATTAGTTTCCCATGGCGCTCAAGGACGGGGCCCGCACCTGGCTCCTGAACCTGGCTCCAGGCACGATCTCCTCCTGGGACGAGATGCGAACCCGCTTCATTGCCAACTTCCAAGGTACTCGCGACCGGCCACCCGCCGTGAGCGACATGCGCCGCATCAAGCAACAACCCGGAGAGACCCTGCAGAAGTACATCCAGCACTTCAACAACGCACGCCTCAAGATTCCCAAGGTGACCGAGGAGGCCATCATCTCAGCCTTCTCCGACGGTGTGCGCGATGTCAAGATGAAGGAGGAGCTGGCGATGCATGAAGACCTGTGCACTTCCTTGGAGTTGTTCAACTTGGCAACCAAGTGCGCCAGGGATGAGGAAGGGCGTCTCTCCCTCCTCGAGCTGCCTGCCGCAGACCCAGAAAAGAAGAAGCCCAAGGCCAAGGATGTGAAGCGCAAGGGGGCTGCCGTGCTCGCGGCAGAACCAGACACCAAGCGGGGCAGAGATCAGCCCGAACCTCCCAAGGGTAGTCGATACTGTGTGTACCACGACCTCCACACCCACAACACCAACGAGTGTCAAGAGCTCCGAGCCATGCGAGAAGGAAGGATCGGCCGTCGCCCCGACCGCGGTGACCGGGGCTACGGTCGAGGAGGAGTAAGGAACGCAGGACGCTGGGAAGACTGCTGCCCACGCCGGGGGTGGCGCGATCGACCTCGCGAGGATCGCTGGCAAGACCCGCCTCGCGAGGGAGACTGGAGGGATCAGCCTCACGAGGATCGCCCGCAAGGCAACGCAGGACCCCCTCCGCTGCCACCGCAGCCAAGGAGAAATGAGGACCGCCATCAGGACGAGGGGGCTGGGGGCTTCCAGGAGCCGCGCGCGATCGCCTGCATCCTAGGCGGGGCTCAAGCCCCAGCCTCTCAACGCATCTTCAAGCAGTTCGCCCGCGAAGTGAATGCAGTCCTCCCCAAGCTGGAAGCCACGCGCCCTCTCAGGTGGTTGGCGTGCGCCATCACGTTCAGCTCAGCAGATCAGCTCAAGTGTGCGGCCACAGCCGGAGTCTTCCCGATGCTTTGTTCCCCAATCATCAGCAACGTGGTGGTCACCAGGACCCTCATCGATGGCGGGGCAGGGCTCAACATCTTGTCCGTGGAAACATTCAACAATCTCCAAGTGCCCTACACCCAGCTTCAGCCAACCAAGCCCTTCTCCGGAGTCACCGACGGCTCCACGGTCCCGATTGGGCAGGCCCGCCTCCCTGTCACCTTCGGGGCACGCGACAACTACCACACCGAGCTCATCGACTTCGACGTCGCTCACATTCGCCTGCTGTACAACGCCATCCTTGGGTGCCCAGCGCTGGCCAAGTTCATGGCCGTGACTCACCATGGCTACAACGTCCTCAAGATGCCAGGAAGTGGTGGAGTCATCACGGTGCCCTGTGAAGAGAAGGATGCAGTGTGTTCCCTGGAACGAGCCTTTCAGGCCGCATCACTGGAAGACCCGGATCGTGGAAGCAGGAGGCTTCCCGAGACCGCCCCCAAGAAGAAGAAGACATCGTCCGGCCCGGCCCCTCAGGAGGCAGGCCCCTCAGTAGGCAGGCCCCTCAGGGCCCGCGCCTGCCCAGGGGGAACCTCCTTCCATCGCATAGGAAAGCGCGCCCGGTGCCCTCCTCAGGCAGGGCTCGGGGGCTCTCCCCTGGAGGGCCACCGACCTGGCTAAGGTCACGAGGGAGGCGCTTGGGCACCACATGGAGGCGTGTTTCGAAGCACGTTTCCCTCAAGGAGTAAGGCAAGGAGGGCCAGACCCTCAGGAGTTCGTCAGCAAGGCCATTCAGGAGCTACAGGAGTCAAGAGTCATGAGAAGCGGCCGCCGCCTACCAGCTGTGGCTCCCCATCCAGGCGAGGATGGTGGGCTGCGCGTCTGCATCAACATACCAGGGCTCAATCGAGCCACCTCTCTGGAGCGCCTCTGGCCCTCGCGAGTGGGGCGCTGCGAAGGTCCACCCCACAGCTACGTTCGCATGCCTTATGGCTTGCCGAACGCGGCTGCCATGTACCAATGCCTCATGAGGGGCATCATGGAGTCTCAAGAGGCCGGGCGTTCCGCAGCCCTGGCGGAGATGGAGATGGTCCGCGAGGAGCCACCAGCGCCTCCGGAGCCTCCCGAGGTCCCTGGGCCTGGGGGCTCGTGAGGATCGACTTCCGCAGCCCACCGAGTCAGCTACACCAACACTCCTTCGACCTCAACATCATCATGTGACATCTTTCAAGTTTCATTTCCAGCTGGGAGCGCCCCCCAGGGCTGCATTATTCCCAGGCCGCATGGGTCCGTCCCTGCAACATGTATCCCTTTTATTTCATGTTGTTAGCTTACTTTGTTGGGGGCGCCCCACGGGCTGCATCATCCCCAAGTCGCTCGGGCCTGACCCAGTGATGTCTGCCTTCCCAGCATCTATTTGAATGAATCCACTCCTTCTCGGCTAATGTGTTTGATCCAGTTGCCTGCTCAACTGACGCCAACTGACGGAGCTGCTCCCAAACGGCACGACGCTTGCGCATGGGTCCATCCCTGCAACGCCGACAAACCTGAATGGCTGAGCTCTGGCCGCGGCAGCCCCGCATGGCGCCACCTCGTCAAGCCTTCAGTGCCTCATCGCCCCTCGGAAGCAACCAACGGCTGACTATCAATTGTCATGGCAACCCCTCGTTCTTTCTATGATGGGTCTACAAGATCTCCTAAAGGAGCTGCGTCAGGTGAGGCCCTTGCGGTGTCTCCTTCACTCTCAACCGCGCGAACCGCTTGCACGTTAAAGGGGGGTGCCTGAGCATCACGACTCAGGGCTCCTACTGGCTCTCCAGCCCTCACCCTCTGGCCTTGTCCATGGCATCACGACCTGGCATACCAGCGACGGCTGAGACTCGCTCGAGGGCCGGGACCCGAGGACGTAGAGCAGAAAGGGGAGCAAAGGCGAGAGGGGAGGGACACGCGAGGACCTCGCCGAGCAACCTCACGCCTGCCGATGCACGGACCCGGCGACACACCAGAGAGCGGCCCTTGATTCTTGAGATAAGTCACCACCCGGAAGCACCAGCTACCGTGGCACCATCCCCGCACCTAATGCAATTCCGTGTTAGCGACGCCGCTCTCCTTTCTCCCCGAACGACGGCTGCTTGAGCGCCAAAGGGGACCTCCTGAGCACCGCGACTTAGGGGCTCTTACCGGACCCTGGGTCGCTCACCTCCTGGCCTTGAGCACGCCATCGTGACCTGGCATACCAGCGACGGCTGAAGCCGCCTTGGGACTGGGACCTGTCGGCGCAGAGCACCAAGCCCTCGTGAGGTTCGAAAGGGAGAATTGAGCTAAGGCGGAATGAGCAACTCGCACAATTCTACGACAAGGGTTATATTAACAAAACAGGATCACAGGCACCTTACAAGCCCCCACGGGACGCATCTTTGATTCCTAATAGGGAACAGATCCTAAAAGGACGCTAACTACATGCGCCCCTGCAAAAGACGCCATCATCAACAGTGGGCCGTCAAGCACCGGCGCCAACCCCATCCAGATCAGAGTCAGCGGCGGCCTGACGAGCCCGCCCCGCTCCAAGAGCGGCGCCGGCTCGGGGGCTCGTAGCTGTCGTCGCTCGTCTCCAGAGTCGCGAAGAGCTCGCCGGAATCGCTGGAACCTCCGACGCCTCCGCCGCCTGAGGAGCCGCCAAGGGAGCGGCCGGCGGGCCCAGTCCTCGCTGTAGCAGGGTCCCGACCACCTCTCCCGGGGCAGCACTCCAGCTGGCGCCCGTTCGCATCGAAGACCTTGAAGAACATCACCGAAGCACCGTCGTACTCCAAGTGGATCGCGAGGGCGCCTCTTGTCCTGCAAACCCGGGTGATTTCGCTCCAGCCTCGAGTCATGAAGACCTCGCCCAGGGCAACGACCGCGACCTCTGCCTCGGTCGCGAGGGTGCTGCAGCCGGCGTGCTGCAGCCAAAGCTCCAGGAGTTCTCCCTGCCGGATGATGGAGGCGAAGAAGGGAGGAAGGTGAACCCAAGACTGAGGAGGCATGGTGGCGTGGATCACGAACTCTCGGGAGGAGCCCTCAGTGTGGACCCCAGGAGGGACGACCCACACCTTCGTGACCCGTCGACACAGACGGCGGCGCCGCCCGTGGCGATCGGCATCGACTCCTTCAGGGCCATCGATGTGGGCATACAAGGGAAACGGGAACCCCGGCGGTGGCCGCTCGCACCAGGGCTTTGACACCACCTGATGGGCCCCCTCGTCCCAGCCGCGGAGGGTGAGCCGTTTCTTCGGCGGGAGCGGGTCTGGTTCCTCTCGGGGAGCCTTGCCCTTCTCTGCCGTCGAGAACCGGCGGATCGGAGCCATCGCAGCAAGACGGAGCAAGGACCGGGAAGAAGGAGAAGCAAGAAGGGATGGACTGGAAGGGCGCGCGCCGTTCCGTACTTATGGCCGGTGAAGGCCAACCGCCGACCTCCATGATCGCAGGTAATCATGAGCCGCTTTGCATGCAGGGACTTGTCCAATCTGTGCAGTTGCCGAGGCGCCATGGGGAAGTGGAGACGCCCACGTCCAGTCAACCGCCACACGGCGCCCAAGGCCGCAGGCTGTTAGGGCTCGCGGCGCTTCGCTCTTGCCCTTTCGCCTCCCTGCACGGCCAAGTCCGGGCGCGCCTTGGGCCCGGGGGCTACTGTCGGCGTTCTGCGAACGGGGGTCCCCAGACTTGCCTGGCTGCGGCCTGCGGCGTGGCTCAAAAGGGGGCCTAGCACGGCCCGTCTTCATCAACACAGACCCAAGACCCTCGCAAGGGGCCAAGCCTCGTGGGGCGGACGACACGGAGCTTCCTCAGGCACGGCCTCATCGGGCTGGCTCGCGAGGAGGTGGAGAGATCAAGGCGGGGTACCTCACGAGGTGCCCGTGACGCAAGCCATGACGACCAAGGGCGCCAGGCGGGCGCTAGCCCGCGCAGTGTCCTCCTTTCCTCTTTGGTGCAAAGGGAGCAAGCGCAAGCGAGAGCATCAAGCAAAGGCACCCGTTTCGGTGCAACGAGACCAAGACCAGTTCAACGGCAGGGAGGAAGTCATTGTGGAGCCCAAGCCAGCGTCACCACCAGAGTCTTTGGCAGGCAAGGACCAACTTTAGTCAGGATAAGTGTACCAGATGTTCCCCTTCAAAATGGCCAATTGTTGGCGCCCTTCCCGCTCAATATTTGGGGAAGAGGCCCAGGGCCTTTGCCTATAAATAGGACTAGCCACCCCCAGGGTAGCAAGAAAGGGAAAAAATCGGAGAAGAGAGAGAGAGAAGGGTGACTGAACTCCTCCTAGCAGTTCGTCGCCCCAGCCAGGAACAGACCCTCGCGAGGCTGTTCTTCCTTGTATTGCTGATCATCATCAGCCCAAGGGGCAATCCACCACACCACACACTGGAGTAGGGTATTACACCACAACGGTGGCCCGAACCAGTATAAACCCTGTGTCTCTTGTGTTGTTCTTTCCACAGCTTAGATCTTAGCGAGGCGGAGGGGCGCAAGTAGGTAGAAGGCGAAATCTCCGCGTGCACCCCAGTGTTCGAACCTCAAGGGTCTGCCGGAACCCGAAATCCGACAGGTATCTTTCTTTTATTAGTAACAATATCTTTCATATACTTAGCATAAGGATTCATTTTGAGCATATCAGTTAATCGCATACGCAAAAAGATAGCTTTAATCATTTCAGCAAAGCGCTCAAAATCCTCATCATCATTTTTCTTGGATGGTTTGGGAGGAAAAGGCATGGGTTTTTGAACCCAAGGCTCTCTTTCCTTACCGTGTTTCCTAGCAACAAAGTCTTTCTTATCATAACGTTGATTCTTTGATTGTGGGTTATCAAGATCAACAGCAGGTTCAATTTCTATATCATTATCATTGCTAGGTTGAGCATTAACATGAACATTATCATTAACATTATCACTAGTTTCAGGTTCATTACCAGATTGTGTTTCAGCATCAGAAATAGAAATATCATTTGGATTCTCAGGTGTTTCAGCAATAGGTTCACTAGAAGCATGCAAAGTCCTATAAATTTTCTTTTTCTTCCTTTTAGAAGGACTAGATGCATCTATATTATTTCTTTGAGAATCTTGCTCAATTCTCTTAGGGTGGCCTTCAGGATACAAAGGTTCCTGAGTCATTTTACCAGTTCTAGTAGCCACTCTAACAGCATAGTCCTTATTCTTACTGTCGGTGTCAAAACCGGCGGATCTCGGGTAGGGGGTCCCGAACTGTGCGTCTAGGCGGATGGTAACAGGAGACCGGGGCACAATGTTTTTACCCAGGTTCGGGCCCTCTCGATGGAGGTAAAACCCTACGTCCTGCTTGATTAATATTGATGATATGGGTAGTACAAGAGCAGATCTACCACGAGATCAGAGAGGCTAAACCCTAGAAGCTAGCCTATGGTATGATTGTCTGTTCGTCCTACGGACTAAAACCCTCCGGTTTATATAGACACCAGAGAGGGCTAGGGTTACACAGAGTCGGTTACAATGGTAGGAGATCTATATATCCGTATCGCCAAGCTTGCCTTCCACGCCAAGGAAAGTCCATTCCGGACACGGGACGAAGTCTTCAATCTTGTATCTTCATAGTCCAGGAGTCCGGCCGAAGTTATAGTCCGGCTATCCGGACACCCCCTAATCCAGGACTCCCTCAGTAGCCCCTGAACCAGGCTTCAATGACGACGAGTCCGGTGCGCAGATTGTCTTCAGCATTGCAAGGCGGGTTCCTCCTCCAAGTACTTCATAGAAGATTTTGAACACAAAGGTAGTGTCCGGCTCTGCAAAATAAGTTTCCACATATTGCCATAGAGAGAATAATATTTACACAAATCTAATCTGCTGACGTATTCCGCAGTGTGACATCACACCACGGCCAAGTCTTTATTCGAATCGTTTTACTGTCCCACCTCAGCGTGTTTAGTGAGGCGGTTTCCTTGGCACGTCTTGTCAAAGCAGAGATCGTGTCCCCTTATTCCGGGATTCCCATCAATACGGGCGTGCGTAACTCAATCGCGCCATTGATTACGACGCTTGGGAGATAAGCGAGTTTTACCAGGCTGGTGGGGACGCATAGTCGCGTCCTCCCATATAAGGGGATAAGGATCCACCTTTTCATCCACGCCTTGTTCCTCCTTTGCCTATCCATTTCCGCGCACTCGAGCTCCAGCGCCCAAGTCCGCACACCCCACCTCAACCTTCTCCAGCCATGTCCGGAGCGGGAGGCAAGTGGATGGTCTCCTCCATCACAGAGGGACACATCAAAAAACTGAGGAAGGCCGGATACTTGTCTAACGACATTGCGCACCGGCTTCCCAAAGAGGGCCAGCTCATCCCCACCCCTAGGCCCCATGAGAGGGTGGTGTTCCTCCCCCATTTCCTCCGCGGACTGGGCTTCCCTCTCCACCCATTTGTCCGGGGGCTCATGTTCTACTATGGCCTGAATTTCCACGATCTGGCCCCGAACTTTGTCCTTAACATCTGGGCGTTTATCGTCGTGTGCGAGGCCTTCCTCTGCATCCGCCCCCATTTCGGCCTATGGCTCAAGACTTTCAATGTCAAGCCGAAGGTGGTGCGTGGCACCCAGGCGGAGTGCGGAGGCGCCATGGTGGGCAAGATGCCCAACGTCCTATGGCTCGAGGGCTCCTTCGTGGAGACCCTAAAAGGGTGGCAATCAGGGTGGTTTTACATCACCGAGCCGCGCGACCCTGAATGGGTTGCAGCCCCCGAGTTCCGATCCGGACCCCCTACGCGGCTCACCTCCTGGAAAGAGACGGGCCTGTCGTGGGGTAAAAAAGGAGAGCTGACCAGACTCCAAACACGTGTCCAAACCCTGGTGGACAAGAGGCTCAAACTTGTCAACGTGGTCCAGGTTATGCTCATCCGCCGGATCCTCCCGTGTCAACAACGGGCTTTCAACCTGTGGGAGTTCGACCCGGCGCATCACCGAACTCTGAGTAGGCTCTTCGACACGACGTACGAAGATGCCTGAAGGTGCTTTTCAAGGGCGTCGAGGCACCCGCATCCGCTACCGAGGATCGCAGATTCAGCACGCAGCGTCACGCTAGTGCGGTAAGCTGTTTTTACCTTTTACAGGGTATTAGTTTTTCATAGTTTGACTCAATGCGGGATCTAAGCTCCCTTACCTTTGATAGGATTGGCAGGAGACGTCCGGACAGATCAACTGTCCGGCTCCTTTGCCCGAAGGCCCAGCGGACGCTGGCTTGGCGAAGCTGCTGGTTCCGGCACCCTATGTGGTGCCGGAGAAGAAGGCCAAGAAGAAGGCCACGGGGACTCGGAAGAGTGCCCGACGCCTGGAGGTGTCGGATTCATCATCCGACGACTCCAAGACGCACTCCTCCTGTGAAGACGAGGAGGAGGAAGAAGAGACCTCTCACCCTCCAGCGGGGGGAGGGAAGAAAAGGAAGGCCGCCCCAACTGGGGGAGGCCGAAGGGTCCAAGAAGGGGAAGACCCTTCCTCCGGACTACTCCACCAACGCTGACGACGGCGAAGAGGAGTGGCCGCACAGGGCCAAGCCCCTGGCAAGATTGTAAGTATTCGGACACCAGAGCAATTCATAGTGTTCCTTTCTTGCACAGCTCCTCCTTACGCCGAATATGACTATGCAGTCCGCCCAAGGCTGGGCTCGACGAGTCGTCGAGCGGCTCCCTTGATTCGTCGGATGTGAATTCGCTTCCGACGGCTACTTCCCCCCACCCTACGGACGACACCGAGGTGGCATCCCAACAGGTTCCAAGCCAGGAGGAGGTGGTCCTGGAGGCGCCGCAAGGCGACCTCCCGGACTCCAGGCGTAAAGGGGATAGAACCCGCAAGGGCTCCAAGTCCGGCCTTGAGCCGGACACCGCGCCGAAACCTTCAACGGTTCTGGACTCCGGTAGGCAGCCTCCTTCCAAGAGGAGCAAGCCTACTGACGGTGTCCTGGACTAGGGGGTACTCACCATGTCGTCTCCCGATCTATTAGATTGGGCCGAGGACCCCCGTGGCCGTATACTCATGGGCCAGTTCGGACAGCTGCCGCATACAAGGAATATTCCACAAGACTTGGCGATCAAGACAAGGACTTCTCCCCACCGGCGTATTCGGCTAGGACTCTTGTTATCCTAGGCCTCTGGTGCATTATATAAACCAGGGCCAGGCTAGTCGATAGACAACATACAATCAACTCCATACACAACAATCATACCATAGGCTAGCTTATAGGGTTTAGCCTCCTTGATCTCGTGGTAGATCTACTCTTGTACTACCCATATCATCAATATTAATCAAGCAGGAGTAGTGTATTACCTCCATCGAGAGGGCCCGAACCTGGGTAAAACAAAGTGTCCCCTGTCTCCTGTTACCATCCGGCCTAGACGCACAGTTCGGGACCCCCTACCCTAGATCCGCCGGTTTTGACACCGACATTGGTGCTTTGATTGAGAGTTCCGCTGTGTGATCAATGAAAGGATCGATGGCTCGCCTGCAGATCAACTGCGACTTCGGCATCTTCGTCACCAGCTCGACTGGTCACCTTGGTTCGACCAAGAATTGCGCCCCATGTTCGGATCACCATGTCCGGACGAGGGCCTTCATCAAACATCAACTCCGATCTCTATCAAGATCACGGAGGAATCATCTATGGAGCTCGGGGGCTCAACGTCAACATTGCCCTCAAGCGGCCGTGCTGTTTTTCTGGACAGCGAACTCGTATCTGCCACCACCACCTCCTCGAGTATCGCTTTGACGATCTCTTTGGTGGAATTGTGTGTAATTGAGTCTAAAACAACCCTGGAAAATTTCGTCGAGTTCCGATGGAGGAATCTCTGGCAATCCATGATATACCGGAGCCCTGTCAAATCTGGACGGGAATTTGGATGAGTTTAGGGCGTGGTGTCAAACTTCTAGCTCGGACATCCTTTGGAAAATCCAACCGTTGATCGGTTGCGGAATTCCTATATCTACCACCTCTCACAATTTCGGCTCGATCCGTCCGTCCAAACTCCGAGAACCTTCCGATTAGTGCATCACTTTTCGGATCTGTTTTCTGCACGAAAATGAATCCGACCCGAGTTCATCTTTTTTATGAACAGGATTTCGGACATCCCTTTTGAAGGAAGTTTTGTATGGGGTATTGTGTTTTGTTCCCGAACACATCCCACTAACTGTAAGATCTTTTGAACATGATCTTCAACATCATGCTGGTGTCAAACCAGTCCGGCAATATTACTCCACGGCTGCCGACCTGCGCTAGACACGACGTCACTTTGTTGAGCCGAGCTCAACTTCTTCGGATCATCACCTCGGCAAGCTGAACAACAGTTCGGCATCACAAAGAATAAATCATCACCAACATCGCCGCCCCACGGGTTACACGGAGCGGGCACACCGGCATCGCCGCACGGTCACTTCATCAAGCCGGCATTGACCACGTCACGACCTGCATTGGCAGGGCCGCACTATTGCTCCTCCGAGCCGGTGTCCGTCACGTCGACCTACTTCGACATCTCGGCTGGACCGGGGGCTTCATCATCTCTTCATCAACCTACTCCGGTAACGGGTGTGCGGGTCGAGTCCCAATTTTGGGAATCACCTTCCTTCGGATTGCTACAACAAATAAACCAGGTGCTATTAATCATAGTATTTTTTGCTTGTTTGGGTTCAATTTTTCCCAAGGAATTATTACTCTGGTTTGTCCATCATATGTGCACAGGTCTATCAAATGGTGGCCGCATTAACGACGGTCGCATGGTGGTCCGGTCAGTCTCCGTACATAGTCCGGCGAATGCCGCATCCGGAACTCGGACTGACCTGTGAATTCAGGCTTTGCCACGCCCTTACCGCATCACGCCGATGCCCTGCATCGACATTGACTTCGGCGCCAGGCCATATTTCTTTTATTACTCACTTTGCATAAATTATTGATTATGCAACGATTTTTTATTATTATTACTATTATCTCCGGTTTGCACTATTTTATGTGGTACAGGAAAATGATCCAGCCGGACTATATCCTTTGGCGTCACCTCGGCTGGACGGGGGGCTTCGTCAACACTTCGTTACCCCATGCCGGGGACTTCGGCATCACTCTGCTGGCCTGCATTGACCGTGCTATGTCATCACTTCGGAGTGCCGAGCTCTTCGCTCCGCCACCTCGGGACCGGCTTGGGGGATGGCACCTTGTCCCGCATCAAGCTCGGACCACGTCATCAATACCGAACACATTAACCAGCTAAGTTGCCTTCATGCTCAGATTTTTAAATTTTTAACTTGTGTTCGGCTCGACCAAGCATTATACTTTTTTGGAAAAAAGTTGCTTGTAAAATTTTTTCCTTGTCCAAACTTTGTTTGTGACGCACAAATTCAAATACCCCGTTTACTTGGGGGCTTCCTTCATGAAGCTTTTTCCTCTTGCATATGATTATACTTGTACGGCTTTGTTCCTTGTTCGTGTATTACGCCACAATATGCACCACATTGACTTAAGCGATTTGCAAGCTGGGTTGCCTCGCTCCTGTGTTTACCCCTACGTTCCCGATTGTTCGGCTAGGGAGTAAAGGGAGCACCTCTGCGATTGTCACGATCGGGTCACCCGAGCCAGACCTCAGACTGGGTGAAGCCAAAAGCTAGCGCTCTTATAGTTATTCAATGATGGTCGGCACACAACGGAACTCATGAGTACAAAAAATCTATTGCACAAGTCTCATAATAACAATGAGCACCGAAGAAAGGTATCGGTGGGGGTACTATTTTCTTCGAAGATGCTTCTTACTCTTCGCAGTAATATAGCATAATTTCCCTGAGCGCGCTTTGTCTGTTACAGCCTTATGGCCTGATTGCCTGGTTATTGGAAACACCGTCGATATTCTCGACCGATGGAGTACATAACACTTTTTGGTCCTTAACCGAAGAGGGAGAAGCCGACGGTCGGTTAAGACGCGTTTAAAGTTCGGTTGAACATAGATATGATATAAGTACTTCGGTACATGCAATCATTCTTCTACCCAAGTCACTTGGGGGCTCTTAAGTTTATTTGAGCCATTTTATAATAAGTGTTCTTCTTCTCAGTCGTTGCAAAGTTCTATTATTTTTTATCACTCCTTTTTTCGACGCGAGTGTGCGGTCACTAGCCGGGGAGCCTAATTTCTCTCTCAAAGCCGCTAGAGTTTAGTTTGCTAAACTGGCCTAATGAGAAGTACTCCGCCCTCGGGATAGGAGGTTGAAGCCGTAGGCTGACCCGCTCGAAGTCTTGAGATAGGATGTGTCATGTTAAAGGACGACAGAAGCACTTCTTTTTTCTAAGACCAATTTTCGGATTGGCACCGAACACTTGATCTTGTTCGGACGTCATGTTTTTACTAACGTTTCTTGGTTTTCCAAGCTTTTTGGCACTTTTAAACTATTTGTGCTTTTCCAGCATTAGTCTTGCAGTGCAACGCCGGACACCTTTGGGGATTCGGCAAAAACATTCTCAGATATTGCTATATATGCATCGGTTTCGAATTGTGTCTTCGGTCAATAGTTGGGTTGCCCGGCTCCTGCACTTGCTTCCTACGTTCCGTTTTGTTCGGCTAGGCGTGTAAAGGGAGAACCATTGCGATTGTGCTTCCAGCTCACATGGTTAAGCACCTTAGTGGAGAAAGCCGAAAACTGATTGTCACAATAAGCGTAAACTGGTCAGCGATCCGATGACTATGACGGGCCATTCATAACATTGGCCGAAGTGTTTACGGCTTGACCTTGACTGTCGCCAAACACTACCGGGGGCTATTAACTGGCCTCCCAAACTAAATCCTCGATATTTTGCTCTTACGTTTGAGCTGAGGTTTCATGATCATGCTTAGCATGACAACCCAAAGAAAGGAACCGATAGAGGGACTATGTTCTTTGGAAGACATTTCTTCTGTTAAATAGTAATATAACTCTCTACGTACCTTTGTTTATAAAACCGTATGGCCAGATTGCCTTGTTTGTCGTAAATCTTTGCCCTCATAAAGGTTTTATAAAGTAGGACAAACACTCCTCGGCTATTGGCCGAGGAGGTGGAAGCCGATGGTCAGTAACAAAGTTTTGTACAATGCGGATCTGAGCATTAATGACGTTAAGTACTTGGATACATAGAGTCATTACACATAATTTGTGATTTTACTATGGATATTGATCCTTAATTCGGCCACCCGTGCCCGCATTAAGGCTCGGGGGCTACTGGGCTTCGGGCTTATTATTTACAAATATTAAAGGGGCACATTGATCCCCTGATCTGGTGTTGCCACCCGACCAGTGTCTTGGGGGCTACTGCATTGCTTGTCCAATGCAGAAAATTTTACGTGCAATATAGTTTCCGAGGAGATTTTGATCCTCAGGTTGGTCGGCCGCACCCAACCTGAGTCTCGAGGACTGAGCACGCCGCTTTTAGTGTCCCGAAGTATCCTGCCGAGCTAGGACTTGATCCTCAGGCCGATTTTACAAATCAACCTGAGTCTCAGCGGCTACTGGGATCAGTGGTCTTACGTCATCCTTCAGGTGCATCTCGGGTTTTAAACCGATACACACCTTGAGGGCTACTGGCTATATATCTCGGCAGAGAATAAATTGCACCAATCAAAAATATTGACAAAAATCGGCCCACAGTCGGGGTGGTGCACCACCTCGGAAGCAGTCCGGCATAAAGCTCAGGCGCTAGTGGCTGGCTCCATAGAGGGCATTTCTGGCATTAAGCTCGGCTAAACTCCTTCAACTTTTTTAAACCAAGGTGATATGACACCTCGGATATAGTCCGGCATTGGAGCCTGGACACAGTCCGGCGTTGGAGCTCGGATATATTTCGGCGTTAGAGCTCGGATATACAGTCCGGCGTTGGAGCTCGGATACATAGTCCGGCGTTGGAGCTCGGGTACATTTCGGCGCTAGAGCTGGGAAGCGGTCCGGCGTTGGTGCTCGGGTGCAAAAGATACCTCGAATGCAGTCCGACGTTGGAGCTCGGACGCAAGAGGACACTGCCTCCCAGGAACAACTTCTAACCCGAGGTGTGGCATAAAAATAACAAGGCATTGATAAAGGCCGGAAACTTAAAGGGGCTCCTCGGATACCCAATGTGTAAACTCGTCGAATGCATTTCGGCGATCCTCAAGATCGAAGATGAGAAGATTTGTTGAACCATTTTTCAAGACCGGCAACCGAAGATGAAGAACAGTTTGGAAGAATCGAGGAGCATCCCTAACTTGAAGACTGGTTCAGGGGGCTACTGACGGTGTCCTGGACTAGGGGGTACTCACCACGTCGTCTCCCGATCTATTAGATTGGGCCGAGGACCCCCGTGGCCGTATACTCATGGGCCAGTTCGGACAACTGCCGCATACAAGGAATATTCTACAAGACTTGGTGATCAAGACAAGGACTTCTCCCCACCGGCGTATTCGGCTAGGACTCTTGTTATCCTAGGCCTCTGGTGCATTATATAAACCAGGGCCAGGCTAGTCGATAGACAACATACAATCAACTCCATACACAACAATCATACCATAGGCTAGCTTCTAGGGTTTAGCCTCCTTGATCTCGTGGTAGATCTACTCTTGTACTACCCATATCATCAATATTAATCAAGCAGGAGTAGGGTATTACCTCCACCGAGAGGGCCCGAACCTGGGTAAAACAAAGTGTCCCCTGTCTCCTATTACCATCCGGCCTAGACGCACAGTTCGGGACCCCCTACCCGAGATCCGCCAGTTTTGACACCGACACCTACCGAGCCGGTGACCTCCGTCCAACTGGAGGCACCTGACAATTTTCTGGAGGTCCTTAACGGCGCCTCCATCGATGAGGAGCACCGCGCTATTATGAGTGCGGTGATCCAGAAGGTTCAGTCCGCCAAGAGCGGGCTAACTGAAGCCTGTGCCAGCCTTCTAACAGGCTTTGAGGTAAGTAAAGAATATGTAAAGATATTACCGCATAGACAGTAGCCCCTGATGCTCTGTTCGGCGTTCGGGAAGAAAAGCCGAATAGAGGATCTAATAACATTCGCAGGAGTCTAACATAATCAAGTCAATATGCGTATGCAGGCTTCACTACTGGCCTCCGCCGTACTGACTACGGAGGTGGATATGCTGAAGCAAAACCACGCGCGGTCCGAGAACGAGCTCGGCCATGCCAAGAGGCAACTGGAGGAGAAGGAAGGTAAGTAATACCTTGCGCAAGTATATAGAGAAGATGTGGTTGCAAAAATGACAGGATCAACGTGCTATTATAGGGGCCACGACCGAGGTGGCAACCCTTAAGAAAGCGCTGTCCGAGGCCGAAAACAGGGCGGCCGTGGAGCGCACAGAGAGAGGAAAGCAGGAGGCGCAGATGGAGGAGGTGCAAAAAGAGCTCCAGGCTCTCATGAAAAAACACGAGAGTTTGGAGCTTGACTCAAAGACGCAAGCGTCCGAGCTTGCGGCAGCCCTTGAAAGAGCGAAGTCTGCCAAGGCCGAAGCCCAGAAAGCCCTCCAAGAAATTGAAGCGATGAAGAAGATAGCGGCGGGTAAGGCATTCATTATGCAAAGCAAGCACGTGAGAGTGAATTACTTGTTACTTACCCGAGTCCGGAGCTCTCCAGGAGCATTCGCAGATTTGCCCTGCAGTGCTTCTGATGCCGCTGCCTACTACCGATCCGAGGAGGGGAGCTCGACGGAGAAGGTGTTCTGGTCTCAGTATGCTGAGGCCGGACACCTGGTGCCTTTGAGCGACCAGCTGAAGCGAATGGTCGAGCTCCACAAGGTGGCCGAATAGGCCATAAAGGGCCTCATAGTTCAGCTTTGGCCTGGAGAGGCTCTGCCTGGGAGCTACTTTGGGATGGTGAGGTGGCTGGTGGATGCCTGTCCATGGCATGAAGTAATCAAGCACTCCGTCTGCATCGAAGGTGCCCGTAGGGCGCTTGCCCGTGCTAAAGTGCACTGGGGCAAGATGGATGCGGAGAAGCTGGTGAAGGACAGGCCGCCGCCGGGCAAGGAGCATCGCGTCCCGGAAGCGTATTATGAGGGCGTCCTGAAGGGTGCCCGCCTTATAGCGGATGAATGCTCCAAAGATGTAATTTTTGAGTAAACTCGCATTTGTGATCCTGTACGCTGAAAACTTGTTCATATGCGCTAAGCAACACTTTTGAATTTAAAATATTACCTTCTGTGTGATCGTTTATCAAATTTGAGAGATGGCGAGTTGTCGGCTTCTGCCCCCATGCCACGAGTGCTGGGGTGTTCGGGATAAACATGAGCGCTCTTTTTCCCATTCTTGGGTCCTTCGAGGGAGGCGCTCAACACAACGAACAAGGCAATCGGACTATAATGCTTGAACACTCTCACTTAGCCATAGAATTCTATAATTTTAAATTTTGGCGAAGCCCCTAGTTTTCGGAAGACCGAGTTCGGGGCGCTATCCACGCCTAGGCCGGACAAAGCCAACTCCTCGCTCTAAGCGGCATAAGTCTTTAGGGACTCGAAAACCTCTCGAACAGCGACCAGCTCTCGCCTCATCATGACGGTCAGTTTTAGCTTTCTCTACTGAGGTGCTTAGCCCAGCTCAACTGGGGCACAATCGCAGTAGTTCTCCTAGTGCTACCTTAGCCGATATAATGGAACGTAAGGTACCAAAACATAGGAGCCGGGCAAACCCAACTATTGACCCAAGACATGATTCGGGGCCGATGCATATAATGCTATAAGTTCGGGGTGCCGCACTTGTGAAAGTGTTCGGACTTCTCGCACCGTATTGTGGGGTACTTAAGCCCCTGGCGTATTGGCCGTACCAAAGTGTATGGGTGCAACATGTCATTAATGGACATATATTCGTAAAAATAGAGTAATGCAATAATAGACGGAAGCTATGCATTGTTTATTTAAAAAGGCTGCGATCAAAGTAGAACGATACAAATAGTGCAATAAGCAAAAGATGGGACTATTTAACATGTCCTTTCCAGGGGCGGTGTAGCGACCAGACCTCAAACAGTCTGATCTCTGTGCTCCGGTGTCATCTATGGATCAGTAATGCTTTCACCACACAGTACTTGGAGGATTTATAGCAGAGTAGCAATCACACACTTATTACATCGAGTGTCTCCATAGAGAACTTATTACAATAAATATGGCTTAAGGCCATCTAATAACGATAACAGCGGAAGGCTTGGAAGATAAGTGAGTCCATCAACTCCAACGGCATCACTGAGTATAGAACCACGACCTAAAAACTCCTTAATCATCGTCTGAAAAGTCTGCAACATTAACGTTGCAGCCCGAAACGGGTCAGCACATGGAATATGCTGGCAATGTAACACATAGAGAGTAATGGAATGAAACAGCTATACTATATGCATATTTGGCTGGTGGAAAGCTCTATGGTTACAGTTTTGCGTAAAGCCAATTTTTCCCTACTTCAAAGGAATAAATTTTATTTAACTATCATGGTAGTTGTTAAACATTGAGAATGGTTGACAGCATTCTCAATCCCAATTAAGAATCATCATTAAACATAACCCAACAAAATTAATTTAGAGTAACATGTTGAGATTCACATGATAATCCAGGTACTAGATACTCAAGATGTCCATAACCGGGGACACGGCTAACCATGATTAGTTTATTACACTCTGCAGAGGTTTGCGCACTTTTCCCCACAAGACTCGATCGCCTCTGTTTGGTTTCTCGCACTACATGGTGTTTGAGAAGACGGATGACCGAGACATAGTTTTTCAGAAGCGCTAGCACCTTACGATCGGGTAGACCGTACCACCTACATCCCCTACATCTGCTAGTCTACCACTTTAAGAGTCCGCACGACTTAGTCAACTATGCTAGAGCCCATAATAGCTTGTGGCTGCACACGGAAGTTTCTAGTATGAATAGTCTCATGATCCCTTTGAGCCTGGGTGGCGGTCCAAAAGAAAAACAGGCAAGTCCTGGAATACCTAGGTGCCTCAATCCACCCAGATGTGTGTTTAAGTTGCCACCTTAGATAAACCATTAATTAACAATCTCACATCTGTCATGGATATCACTGACCACGTCTACTAGCATAGCATGGCATAATAAGCAAACGTAGAAGTAACTGCTAAAGGTTTGATAATAAACAGGCAATAGGCACTAACTCAACTACTTCCCATCCCACAATTTAATTAGATCCTAATCATGCAATGTGTGAGGATTGATCTAATGCAAGAAAACTGGGTAGTAGAAAAGGTATGATCAAAGTGTTACTTGCCTTGCTGATGATCCGCGAAACCTAACGATTCAAAGTAACAGGCGGCGCACTCCGGGTATTCTATCGCAGACAAACAAGCATACAATAAGTACTCATCTAATGCACAGGTAAAACTCAAATAAGAGATCTATCCAGAAGGTTCAACTTAAGAACTCCGGTTGGCAAAAAGAATCAAATCGAACGAAGCAACGAAAGTCAAACGGCGAAAGAAAACACTTTGTTCTAGTAATCTGGATCTAGGGCAAATTTTACAGTAGCAAAATCTTGTTTAAGTTGGTTAAACAGATAGAGGGTTTCGAGACGAAACTCTAGGCGCTTGAGTCGCCTGATTCCGATAAACGAGCGAAAAGTTATACTAAAACGAAAATCGGATCTAGAATTGTGATCAGAAAAATCGCGGATTTAATCCGAGAAAAAGAAAAATGACGAACGCTCGCTAGAATGAACGAACGGACGAACGCTCGCTATTTAAATAAACCGGAAAAACCGATCTATTTAAAAAAAACGAATCTAAAAAAACCGATGGAAAAAAAATCCGACGAAAAACGATCTAATTTTTTTAAAAAAACCGATGGCACGGAAGTCGAGGCACGGTGAACCTCGGCGGCGGCGGCGGCGGGGCGGGAGCGGGTGGCGGCGGCGGCTTTGGGGCTGGGCGGCTAGGGTTTCTCCCGGGGGCTGGGCCGGCTTTTAAAGGCCACCTCGGGCCGGAGTCCTATCCGGACACGGCCCGTAGGTCGGTTCGTTTTTTTAATTATTTCGCTCGGAAGAAAAAATAAAAATAAATACTAAACGAACTCCAAAAATTCTAAAATAAATTTTCACGGGCTTCTAAAATCAAGCCGCACAAGGTGAACATTTATTTGGGACCTAAATTCAATTTTGAAAAACGCACATTTTTCCTAAATTCAAATAAAACACCAAAAAACTCCGAAATAAAATCTTATTTGATTTTATTATTAAATCCTCAATATTTCTTTATTTTGGGAAAGTCATTTTATTCCCTCTCATATTTTTGTAATAGAAATAATTGATGATAAAATAAATAAAATCAAATGATCCTATTCTCAAAATTTGAGAAAACTCAAATATGAAAATAACGAAATCCCCAACTCTCTCCGTGGGTCATTGAGTTGCGTAGAATTTATAGGATCAACCAAAATGCAAAATAAAATATGATATGCATTGATGATCTAATGTTTAACATTCCAAATTGAAAATTTGGGATGTTACAAACCTACCGCCCTTAAGATGAATCTCGCCCTCGAGATTCGGGTTGGCTAGAAAATAGGTGAGGGTGGTCCTTGAGCAAATCTTCCTCTCGCTCCCAGGTGGCTTCATCCTCTGTGTGGTGGCTCCACTGAACTTTGCAGAACTTGATAACCTTGCTGCGGGTAACTCGGCTGGCAAACTCGAGAATCTTAATTGGCTTCTCCTCGTAGGTCAAATCGTTATCCAACTGAATAGTTTCTAAGGGCACTGTGTCTCTCAACGGTATGTCAGCCATCTCCGCGTGACATTTCTTTAACTGGGAAACGTGGAACACATCATGAACTCCTGACAATCCTTCGGGCAATTCCAACTTGTAGGCCACTTCTCCCATACGTTCCAAAACTCGATATGGTCCTACAAATCATGGTGCTAACTTCCCTTTAACTCCAAAACACTTTGTTCCTCGAAGTGGAGATACTCGAAGATAAGCTCTATCTCTGACTTTGTAAATTGACTCCTTGCGTTTAGAATCTGCATAACTCTTCTGTCTAGACTGGGCTACCTTGAGCCTATCGCGAACCAACTTCACCTTATGTTCAGACTCTTTAATCAAGTCAGCTCCAAACAACTGGCGGTCTCCAACTTCTTCCCATGACAATGGTGTCCTGCACCTCCTTCCGTACAAGGCTTCGAAAGGGGCCATCTTTAAACTGGTTTGATAACTGTTGTTGTAAGAGAACTCTGCATATGGCAAATTATCGTCCCAACTAGATCCATAATCTAGCGCACAAGCTCTCAGCATATCCTCCAAGATCTGATTGAATCTCTCGGTCTGTCCACCTGTCTGTGGATGAAAAGCTGTACTGAATTCTAGCCTGGTACCCAAAGTTTCATGCAACTACTTCCAGAACTTTGAGGTAAACTGGGTTCCTCTATCTGATACGATACTCCTTGGAACGCCATGCAGACATACGATCCTGGTCATGTATATCTTTGCCAACTTAGCACTGGTGTAAGTGGTCTTTACTGGGATGAAATGAGCTACTTTTGTCAATCGATCAACTACAACCCAAATCGAGTCATAGCCGGAACGAGTCCTGGGCAATCCCATGATAAAATCCATGCCTAGCTTATCCCACTTCCATTCGGGTATCGGCAAGGGTTGTAACAATCCTGTTGGCTTCTGATGCTCTGCCTTTACTCTCTGACATACATCACAAACTGCTACATACTCCGCAATATCCTTCTTCATTCCGGTCCACCAGAAAATATCCTTCAAATCCAAATACATCTTGGTATTTCCTGGGTGAATCGAATATGGTGAATCATGTGCCTCTTGCAAAATCAACTTCCTGATCTCCGGGTCATTGGGCACGTAAACGCGGTCTTCAAACCATAGGGTGTCGTGCTCATCCTCACGAAATCCTTTAGCTTTTCCTTTGCTCAGTTTCTCCTTTATAGCGGCAATCTCTTTGTCAGTTTTCTGAGCTTCTCTGATTCTATCCATCAAAGTTGACTGAATCTCCAATGCTGCTACATAGCCTCTCGGAACTATTTCCACACATAGTTCACGAAGATTATCCACTAACTCCTTGGGTATTTCTCCCGTCATTAACGTATTGACATGGCTCTTACGGCTTAATGCGTCAGCTACTACATTAGCCTTTCCGGGGTGATAATGCAATTTCATATCATAATCCTTGATAAGCTCCAACCATCTCCTTTGTCTGAGATTCAACTCCTTCTGTGTGAAAATGTACTTCAAACTCTTATGATCCGTGTAAACCTCACAATGATTTCCAATGAGGAAATGCCTCCATGTTTTTAAAGCATGCACTACGGCTGCTAACTCCAAATCATGCGTGGCATAATTTAATTCATGAGGCTTCAGTTGTCTTGAGGCATATGAAACAACTCTCCCTTCTTGCATAAGCACTGCTCCAAGTCCTCGACGTGAAGCGTCGCAATACACCTCATAATCTTTGGTCTGGTCTGGCAAAATCAACACTGGTGAGGTAACTAAGCGTTTCTTCAACTCCTGGAAACTAGCCTCACATTCCTCTGTCCATGTGAACTTGGTATCTTTCTTTAACAACTCAGTCATAGGCTTCGCAATCTTTGAGAAATTCTCAATAAATCTCCGGTAGTATCCTGCGAGTCCAAGAAAACTCCGGATCTCTCCAACTGTTGTTGGGGCTTCCCACTTGGTCATGGTATCAACTTTAGTGGGATCAACTGCTATACCTTCTCCAGATATAACGTGTCCGAGGAATCCTACTTCCTTCAACCAAAACTCACATTTGCTAAACTTGGCATATAATTGATGTTCTCTGAGCTTTCCAAGTACCAAACGCAAATGCTCCTTATGCTCCTCTTCATTCTTCGAGTAAACCAGGATATCATCAATGAACACTACGACGAACTTATCCAAAAACTCCATAAACACTTTGTTCATCATGTTCATAAAATAGCCAGGTGCGTTAGTCAGACCAAATGACATAACGGTATACTCATACAGCCCGTACCTGGTGGTAAAAGCTGTCTTAGGTATATCCTGTTCTCGAATCTTCAACTGGTGGTATCCTGACCGTAGATCGATCTTGGAAAATACCTTAGCTCCTTGCAATCGATCAAACAGATCGTTGATCATTGGTAGTGGGTACTTGTTCTTGATCGTTACTTCATTCAATCCTCGATAATCAACAACCATCCTTAACGATCCATCCTTCTTCTCCACTAGTAGTACTGGCGATCCCCAAGGCGAAGAACTTGGGCGAATATATCCTTTATCTAGTAACTCCTTAATCTGCTTCTTAATTTCCACCAAATCCTTTGCTGGCATCCTATATGGTCTCTTTGATATTGGCCCTGTGCCTGGCAATAGCTCAATCAAAAACTCGATATCTCTATCTGGTGGCATGCCTAGCAACTCTTTTGGAAATACTTTAGGAAAATACCTTACCACTGGTACTTCCTCCTGCACAACTCCTGTTAAGCAATTTACTTGAGTCCTCTTTGGCACATGTCGGGATACATACTTGATCCTTCTCCCTTCTGGGGTGGTAAGAAAAATTGACTTACTAGCACATTCAATATTCCCTTCATACTTTGATAACCAATCCATGCCTAGTATCACATCCAATCCTTGAGATTCTAATACTATTAGGTCTGAGGGAAAAACATAGTTACCAATCCTTAATGGTAACCAATCACAACATAGACTAGCCACATACTCTGCTCCAGGCGAGGTTACTAACATGGGTGACCTAAGGGCTTGGGTTGATAGGTTATACTTATCCACAAATCCCCTTGAGATGTATGAATGCGATGCACCAATATCAAAAGAAGGAGTGCAGTAAATGACTTAACCAAAAACTTACCTATTACTGCATCGGGCTGAGCTTCAACCTCCTCCATGCTAACTTGGTTCACCTGTCCCCTGTTGAAAGGGTTCGGCTTCTTCCCAGAGCTTCCATTGCTATTTCCATTTTGTAATTCAGGACATTCATTGGCATAATGTCCGGTCTTCGAACATTTAAAGCAAGTGACTTGGCTCAGGTCCTTCTTGGTTGGGGTTGATGGGTTGGTGCGATTCTGGCCGTTGCTTCCTCCATTCCCATTACCATTCTTGGTGCCATTGTGATTGTGCGAGCTACCTCCTCCATGGGTATGCTGAAAATGTCCTCCCGGTCTAGGGGTAAAACGTGGCTTCTGCTGAGCTCCTGAATTGTACTTTCCTTGTCCATACTTCCTCTTGCGATTCTCAATTTGCTGCTGCTTCCCTTCAATCATAAGAGCACGATCTACCAACTCCTGGTAGTTGTTGAAGGTTGCTACCATCAACTGCATGCTCAACTCATCATTCAGTCCTTCTAGAAACTTCTCCTGCTTAGCTGCATCCGTAGCGACGTCATCTGGGGCATAACGTGCTAACTTACTAAATTCCTCCACATATTGGCCAACTGTCCTTCCTCCTTGGCGCAAGTTGCGAAACTCATGCTTCTTCTTGGCCATAGCTCCTGCTGAAACATGTGCAGTCCGAAAAGCCTGCTGAAACTGGTCCCATGTGACAGTGTCGACTGGGAAAGTGGCTGTGAAATTCTCCCACCATGATGCCGCGGGTCCTTCTAGCTGATGTGCGGCAAACTTCACCTTCTCCGCATCTATGCATCCTGCTGTGGTCAACTCCCTAGCTGTCTTGCGGAGCCAATCATCTGCTACTATCGGCTCGGTGCTACTGGAAAACACCGGCGGATTTAGCCTAAGAAAACGGGCTAAGTGGTCAACAGGTGGTGGTGGTGGTGGGTTGTTGTTGTTGTTCCCTTGATTCTGATTCTGGACTAGCAACTGCATCAATGTGTTCTGCTGCTGGATCAACTGGGTGAGCTCCGGTGGAAAGGTAAATCTGGGGTCACGTCTCGGAGGCATCTGAGGGTTTAGAAAAGATGAGATGTAAGAATAGAGGGGGTCTAGAGAGAAAACACTACCCATATGCACATGAGGCAAAAGCAAACAATTCACTTCATTCAATCAAACAAGGGCATACAATCGATCTAACTATCGCAAAAGTGCTCGGACTACTATATTTACATGGTGGACTACTACTACTGATGAGGTGGTCTACTAGAAATATTCTTCGGTTGCAGACTCCATGATATCTGCTCCAGCTTCATCAACATAGTCATCATCGCTACTATCCGGTTCCGAGTCGGTGCCGTCGATGATGATGTAGTCTTCTGGGCTAATCTCCTGGGGTTCTTCGTCTTCATCTACTGGCGTAGGGCCTCCCTTAAATATTCCAATCTTCTTGATCAGGTCGTCATTCTTCTCCACCAATACTTCAATTTCCTCTTCATAATCTTCACGTGTAGCCTTGAGTTCTTCCTCCAGTTCCTTGATTCTAGTCTTAGCCTTCTTCAGATCTATCATGTCGGCACACATCTGGTTCTCCTGTCGTCGAATGTGCTGGTTTAAGCTCCTGGATAAAAGCTGCGATTGATCTATCCTTCCTGGTGCTGATCATCTCCCAGTGTTCATCTCGGCGCCCACAAATCTGGTAGATAGTATCCTTGAGATCCTTGCGGTAGACTTCTCCAATGCGTCCCATGGCGATGTGAGCTGCCATGCTCTTTCCTAGACTCCAAGTTGGTGCATCAAAAGAAAACTCTATGGGCTCAGTGACTGGCATGAACGTCCTTCCTGGAACTTGAACTTGAATCATCCAGCGCTCTTCTTCAGGTAAAGTGGCGTTGTAGGTTCCCGTGAAGCTTGGTACTCCTATGTTCAGGTATCTAGTGACTTCCTTCAAGTGTCGTCCAAAGGGTGTATCTTCATCCGGTTGTCGTGAACTTGTTCCTTGCATCCGCCATCCTAAAGAGTAGAAAAGATGAGAGGTCAGAAGAGAAGAGAGTGAATAGTGATCTAGGTCTCTAACTTAGTGGTCGTGTCCTACAGTCAGCGTGTGCTCTGATACCATCTCTGTAGCGACCAGACCTCAAACAGTCTGATCTCTGTGCTCCGGTGTCATCCCTGGATCAGTAATGCTGACACCACACAGTACTCGGAGGATTTATAGCAGAGTAGCAATCACACACTTATTACATCGAGTGTCTCCATAGAGAACTTATTACAATATTATACCGAATTCCGGTAGATTATTGCTATTGTCGCCTTCCGAACCTTCTATTCACTCAGGTAGTTGAGATTGCCGTAGTGACTCATATCTTGGTGCTGGATTTGTGAGGAATTAGTAGCAGACTTTTCAGACGTTGTAATTGCAACGTCGGTCTTTGCCCAGTCGTGTACCTTATACGACCGTTACATTGTGTATCTCTCATTACCTTACTTTGTCGATATGATATACGTATAAACCGACCACCTTTCGAGATACCAATGTCAAAACGCATTTCGGTTAAAAAGGGATGAAGTTTCCTTATTTAAAATAAATTGATAGTACCATCAACAATTTGTAACTCTTACCATTGACAGCATTCTCAATCCCAATTAAGCATCATCATTAAACATAACCCAACAAAATTAATTTAGAGTAACATGTTGAGATTCACATGATAATCCAGGTACTAGATACTCATGATGTCCATAACCGAGGACACGACTAACCATGATTAGTTTATTACACTCTGCAGAGGTTTGCGCACTTTTCCCCACAAGACTCGATCACCTCCGTTTGGTTTCTCGCACTACATGGTGTTTGAGAAGACGGATGACCGAGACATAGTCTTTCAGAAGCGCTAGCACCTTACGATCGGGTAGACCGTACCACCTACATCCCCTACATCTGCTAGTATACCACTGTAAGAGTTCACACGACTTAGTCAACTATGCTAGAGCCCATAATAGCTTGTGGCTGCACATGGAAGTTTCTAGTATGAATAATCTCATGATCCCTTTGAGCCTGGGTGGCGGTCCATAAGAAAAACAGGCAAGTCCTGGAATACCCAGGTGCCTCAATCCACCCAGATGTGTGTTTAAGTTGCCACCTTAGATAAACCATTAATTAAGAATCTCACATCTGTCATGGATATCACTCACCCAATCCACGTCTACTAGTATAGCATGGCATAATAAGCAAACGTAGAAGTAACTCCCAAAGGTTTGATAATAAATAGGTAATAGGTACTACCTCAACTACTTCCCATCCCACAATTTAATTAGATTCTAATCATGCAATGTGTGAGGATTGATCTAATGCAAGAAAACTGGGTAGTAGAAAAGGTATGATCAAAGTGTTACTTGCCTTGCTGATGATCCGCGAAACCTAAAGATTCGAAGTAACAGGCGGCGCACTCCGGGTATTCTATCGCAGACAAACAAGCATACAATAAGTACTCATCTAATGCACAGGTAAAACTCAAATAAGAGATCTAGCCAGAAGGTTCAACTTAAGAACTCCGGTTGGCAAAAAGAATCAAATCGAACGAAGCAACGAAAGTCAAACGGCGAAAGAAAACACTTCGTTCTAGTAATCTGGATCTAGGGCAAATTTTACAGTAGCAAAATCTTGTTTAAGTTGGTTAAACAGATAGAGGGTTTCGAGACGAAACTCTAGGCGCTTGAATCGCCTGATTCCGATAAACGAGCGAAAAGTTATACTAAAACGAAAATCGGATCAGGAATCGCGATCAGAAAAATCGCGGATTTAATCCGAGAAAAAGAAAAATGACAAACGCTCGCTAGAACGAACGAACAGACGAACGCTCGCTATTTAAATAAACCGGGAAAACCGATCTATTTAAAAAAACCGAATCTAAAAAAAACCGACGGAAAAAACATCCGACGAAAACCGATGTAATTTTTTTTAAAAAAACCGATGGCACGGAAGTCGCGGCGCGGCGAACCTCGGCGGCTGCGGCGGCGGGGCGGGAGCGGGTGGCGGCGGCGGCTTTGGGGCTGGGCGGCTAGGGTTTCTCCCGGGGGCTGGGCCGGCTTTTAAAGGCCACCTCGGGCCGGAGTCCTATCCGGACACGACCCGTAGGTCGGTACTTTTTTTAATTATTTTGCTCGGAAGAAAAAATAAAAAGAAATACTAGACGGACTCCAAAAATTCCGAAATAAATTTTCATGGGCTTCTAAAATCAAGCCGCACGAGGTGAACATTTATTTGGGACCTAAATGCAATTTTGAAAAACGCAAATTTTTCCTAAATTCAAATAAAACACCGAAAAACTCGGAAATAAAATCTTATTTGATTTTATTATTAAATCCTCAATATTTCTTTATTTTGGGAAAGTCATTTTGTTCCCTCTCTCATATTTTTGTAATAGAAATAATTGATGATAAAATAAATAAAATCAAGTGATCCTATTCTCAAAATTTGAGAAAACTCAAATATGAAAATAACGAAATCCCCAACTCTCTCCGTGGGTCATTGAGTTGTGTAGAATTTCTTGGATCAACCAAAATGCAAAATAAAATATGATATGCATTGATGATCTAATGTATAACATTCCAAATTGAAAATTTGGGATGTTACAGGCGGGCTGCGGAATGGTATGTGAAACAGGTATACTGCTCGTTATAGAGACCACCTTAGAGTTCCATAGTGCGGCGTAGCTTTCCGCTCCCCTGGTTGTTGTATTGTTTGTGCGGCAGTTGTACTGCCGGACAGGCCTTCCGAAGAGTGGAGTCCTGAAAGTAATAGAAAATGAAGAAGTCGGCAGCCCCTAGTGCGGTTTAAGCCATGTTTCGGGCGTGCCGTGATGCTGCCCCTCCCTCTTTGCCCATGGTATTTCCAGAGCGTAGTTATGTACGCGCAACACTGGTTTCACAAGTTTGCGAGGGCTGGGGTTGGGGCCGCATTGCTACGCTTGCTCGGAATGTGCCAGGCGGTCTTGTTGTAGGTTACTCCGGGCGTGCTTGGCGGTGTCCAAACGTTTAATGGCCGGACTGGAGAATTGCCTGGAGAGGCTGCTTTGTACTTCCTCTGCGATAGCCGCCGTATGCTCCTCCGTTCGGAGACAGCGTTTGGTGTTTCCATTGACCGTGATGACTCCTCGAGGGCCTGGCATCTTGAGCTTGAGGTATGCGTAGTGCGGCACCACATTGAACTTGGCAAATGCGGTTCGCCCGAGCAGTGCGTGATAGCCACTGCGGAACGGTACTATGTCGAAGATTAACTCCTCAGTTCGGAAATTATCCGGAGATCCAAAGACCACTTCAAGTGTAACTGAGCCTGTACATTTGGCCTCTGCACCTGGTATGACGCCTTTAAAGGTCGTTTTAGTGGGTTTAATCCTCGAGGGATCGATGCCCATTTTCCGCACTGTATCCTGATAAAGCAGGTTCAGGCTGCTGCCACCGTTCATAAGGACTCTAGTGAGGTGAAATCCGTCAATAATTGGGTCTAGAACCAATGCGGCGAATCCTACATGACGGATAGTGGGGTGGTCCCTTCGATCAAAAGTGATCGGGCAGGAAGACCATGGGTTGAACTTTGGGGCGACTGGCTCCATCGCATATACGTCCCTTAGCGCACGCTTCCGCTCCCTCTTGGGGACGTGGGGTGCGTATATCATGTTCACCGTCTGCACTTGTGGGGGAAAACCTTTCTGTCCACTGTTGTTCGGCGTCTGGGGCTCCTCCTCATCATCGCTATGCAGCCCCTTGTCTCTGCTTTCGGCATTTAACTTGCCTGCCTGCTTGAACATCCAACAATCCCTGTTGGTGTGATTGGCTGGTTTTTCGGAGGTGCCATGTATCTGGCATGAGCGGTCGAGTATTCGGTCCAAACTGGACGGGCCCGGAGTATTTCTTTTGAATGCCTTTTTTCGCTGACCGGGTTTAGAGCCTCTGAATCCAGCATTAACTGCCGTATCCTCAGCATTGTTGCCGTTAATGCGGCGCTTTTGCTTGTTGCGACGCGACCTGCCACTGCTGTCCTTGGTATCCGAATTACCAGGGCTCTTGGTCATGTTATTGCTGCGAGCTAGCCAGCTGTCTTCTCCCGCGCAAAAGCGGGTCATAAGTGTCGTGAGGGCTGCCATAGATTTCGGCTTTTCCTGTCCTAGGTGCCGTGCAAGCCACTCGTCGCGGATGTTATGCTTGAAGGCTGCTAGGGCCTCTGCGTCCGGACAGTCGACGATTTGATTTTTCTTGGTTAGGAACCGTGTCCAGAATTGTCTGGCCGATTCCTCTGGCTGCTGAATTATGTGGCTAAGGTCATCGGCGTCTGGTGGTCGCACATAAGTGCCCTGGAAATTGTCGAGGAATGCCGTTTCTAGGTCCTCCCAACAACCAATTGATTCTGCTGGCAAGCTGTTAAGCCAATGCCGAGCTGGTCCTTTAAGCTTGAGTGGGAGGTATTTGATGGCGTGTAGGTCATCACCGCGGGCCATGTGGATATGAAGGAGATAGTCCTCGATCCATACCGCAGGATCTGTTGTGCCATCGTATGATTCGATGTTCACGGGTTTGAAACCCTCGGGGATTTGATGATCCATTACTTCATCTGTGAAGCATAGTGGGTGTGCGGCGCCTCTGTATTGGGCTATATCACGACGCAGCTCAAACGAGCTTTGTCTACTGTGTTCGGCCCGGCCGGATTTACTGTATCCGGAGTGACGATTACCGTCTCGTGCCGTGGGGCGCCCACGCGATCCGTAGATCGATCTTGTTTGCCTTGCCTTGTCCTCCAATATATCTCACAGGTCTGGCGTGTTTTCCTGTGCCTTGGTATTTTTTGAGCGGCGCCGGGGTGCGGATGGAGTGGAGGGCCGAGAGGCCTCTCTGTCGCGGCCACGGGGTGGCCGGTCGGCCGCATCATGCGCTGGTGATGTAGGTTTAGATGCTTCCTCCTCTAATCGGGGTAGCAACCTGCGCTTTGGGTAGCTCTTGGAGGGGCGTTCGAGTTCATACTCTTCAGCCGCAAGGACTTCAGTCCATCTGTCAGCTAGCAAATCTTGATCAGCTCTAAGTTGTTGCTGTTTTTCTTGAGGCTGCTCGCCGTGGCCATAAGCCTGCGTTTGAAACGCTCTTGTTCGACGAGATCCTCCGGCATGACAAATTTGTCATCGTCGAGGCTTGCCTCGTCTTCGGAGGGAGGCATATAATTATCGTCCTCGACCTCTCTGTCTACCGCTCTCTCATGAGGGCTGGCTTCTCCATCCTCCCGTGCTGAATCTTGCTGGAGGTGGTTGTCTTCGGCACTGTCCGGGGTGTTATTATCTCCCGTGCCGGAATCATCATTTTTGCTTTGGCGGGATTTAGAGCGGCGCCGCTGACGCCGGTGCTTAGGTTGCTTCTTGGAGGGGTCATCCTCTATTGTTCCATCGCCATTGCCTTCTTTTGGGGTGTCCACCATGTATATATCATACGACGGGGTGGCTTTCCAGTGCCCTATAGGCGCTGGTTCTTGATCGTCTCCTGCATCGGCGTCCATACCGTCGATGTCTTCGGAGTCGAAGTCGAGCATGTCGGTTAAATCATCGACAGTGGCTACGAAGTGGGTGGTGGGTGGGCTTTGAATTTCTTCATCATCCGCATCCCAACCTTGCTGACTATAGTCTGGCCAGGGCTCTCCTGATAAAGAGAGAGACTTTAGTGAATTCATAATATCGCCGAAGGGCGAGTGCTGGAAGATGTCCGCGGCGGTGAACTCCATGATCGGTGCCCAATCGGGTTCGATCGGTAGGGGCGCGGAGGGCTCGGAGTCTGGAGAGGATTCCGGCTCCTTGGAGTCACGGGCTTCGCAGAGAATAGGGCTGGTGTTCGGCTCAATCGCCGTAGAGATTGCAGCCCCTGAGGCGGTGTCCAACCACCCATCCTCAATTGGCGCAGTTGGCTCCGAATTAAGGGTCGGAGCTGATGCGGGTGCGGCCTCTAGGGCACTGTTCGGTGGCAGAGCTAGATCATGCCCATCGTGACAGTGTGGCGCACTCGGCTGCGGCTCGAATCCGTCGAAGATCAAATCTCCGCGGAGGTCGGCCGTGTAGCTCAAACTTCCAAATCTGACCTGATGGCCAAGGGTGTAGCTTTCGATCTGCTCCAGATGACCAAGCGAATTGGCCGGGAGTGCAAAGCCGCCGAATACGAAGATCTGTCCGGGGAGAAAGGTCTCACCCTGGATGGCATCGCTGTTGATGATTGGAGAAGCCATCGGGCCTAAAAAGTGACGACATAGAGGAACTCTCAATGAAAGCACCAATGTCGGTGTCAAAACCGGCGGATCTCGGGTAGGGGGTCCCGAACTGTGCGTCTAGGCGGATGGTAACAGGAGACCGGGGGCACGATGTTTTTACCCAGGTTCAGGCCCTCTCGATGGAGGTAAAACCCTATGTCATGCTTGATTAATATTGATGATATGGGTAGTACAAGAGTAGATCTACCACGAGATCAGAGAGGCTAAACCCTAGAAGCTAGCCTATGGTATGATTGTCTGTTCGTCCTACGGACTAAAACCCTCCGGTTTATATAGACACCGGAGAGGGCTAGGGTTACACAGAGTCGGTTACAATGGTAGGATATCTATATATCCGTATCGCCAAGCTTGCCTTCCACACCAAGGAAAGTCCCTTCCGGACACGGGACGAAGTCTTCAATCTTGTATCTTCATAGTCCAGGAGTTCGGCCGAAGGTATAGTCCGGCTATCCGGACACCCTCTAATCCAGGACTCCCTCACTTACTATTCAATTCATTGAGCAAATCATTTTGAGCTTTAAGTACTTTCTCTACTTAAAGTGGTAACCATAGAAGCATGTTTACTAATAAGTTTAAGTTCACCTTTGACATTAGCCATATAATCATGCAAGTGTTCAAGCATATCAGCACTGCGTTTTAATTCTCTACCAAAATAAGCATTGAAGTCTTCTTGCTTAACCATAAATTTATCAAACTCATCTAACCATGGGCTAACAAACTTAGTAAATGGGATTTCAGCTTTATCATATCTATAGAGAGAATTTACCTTTACTACCTGTGTCGGGTTATCAAGACCATGTGTTTCTTCAATAGGTGATGGATTAAAACCATATATTTCTTCAACATGCGGTAAATTAAGACCATGTATTTCTTCAATAGGAGGTAAATTCTTAACATCTTCAGCTTTAATACCCTTTTCTTTCATGGATTTCTTTGCCTATTGCATATCTTCAGGACTGAGAAATAGAACACCCCTTTTCTTCGGAGTTGGTTTAGGAATAGGCTCAGGAGTTGGCTCAGGAAGTGTCCAATTATTTTCATTTGTAAACATATTATTCAATAGAATTTCAGCTTCATCCGGTGTTCTTTCCCTGAAAACAGAACCAACACAACTATCTAGGTAATCTCTGGAAGCATCGGTTAGTCCATTATAAAAAATATCAAGTATTTCATTTTTCTTAAGAGGGTGATCAGGCAAAGCATTAAGTAATTGGATAAGCCTCCCCCAAGCTTGTGGGAGACTCTCTTCTTCAATTTGCACAAAATTATATATATATATATATATATATATCCCTTAAGGCAGCTTGTTTCTTATGAGCAGGGAAATATTTAGCAGAGAAGTAATAAATCATATCCTGGGGACTACGCACACAACTAGGATCAAGAGAATTAAACCATATCTTAGCATCACCCTTTAATGAGAACGGAAATATTTTAAGAATATAAAAGTAGCGAGCTCTCTCATCATTAGTGAACAGGGTAGCTATATCATTTAATTTAGTAAGATGTGCCACAACAGTTTCAGATTCATAGCCATAAAAAGGATCAGATTCAACCAAAGTAATTATATCAGGATCAATAGAGAATTCATAATCCTTATCAGTAACGAAGATAGGTGAAGTAGCATAAGCAGGATCATATTTCATTCTAGCATTCAGAGTTTTTTGTTTAAGCTTAGCTAATAATTTCTTAAGATCACTTCTATCATTGCAAGCAAGAAAGTCTCTTTTAGTTTCTTCATCCATAATATAGCCATCAGGCACAACTGGTAATTCATATTTATTAGGAGAGCCTTCATAATCACTTTCATCAGTATTATCAGTTTCAATAATTTCATTCTCTCTAGCCCTAGCAAGTTGTTCATAAAGAAATTCACCAAGTGGCACATTAGTACCAGGCATAGAAGTAGTTTCATCATAAGTATCATGCATAGCAGAAGTGGCATCATCAATAATATGCGACATATCAGAATCAATAGCAGAAACAGGTTTAGGTGTCGCAAGCTTACTCAAAACAGAAGGTGAATCAAGTGCAGAGCTAGATGGCAGTTCCTTACCTCCCCTCGTAGTTGAGGGATAAATATTGGTTTTTGGATCTCTCAAGTTCTTCATAATGATAAGCAGATATAAATCCCAAGTGACTCAAAGAATAGAGCTATGCTCCCCGGCAACGGCGCCAGAAAATAGTCTTGATAACCCATAAGTATAGGGGATCGCAACAGTTTTCGAGGGTAGAGTATTCAACCCAAATTTGTTGATTCGACACAAGGGGAGCCAAAGAATATTCTCAAGTATTAGCAGCTGACTTGTCAATTCAACCACACCTAGAAACTTAATATCTGCAGCAAAGTGTTTAGTAGCAAAGTAATATGATAGTAGTGGTAATGGTAGCAAAAGGTAACGATAGCAAAAGTAATGTTTTTGGTATTTTGTAGTGATGATAACAATAGCAACGGAAAAGTAAATAAGCGAGGAACAATATATGGAAAGCTCGTAGGCAATGGATCGGTGATAGAGAATTATGCCGGATGTGGTTCATCATGTAACAGTCATAACCTAGGGTGACACAGAACTAGCTCCAATTCATCAATGTAATGTAGGCATGTATTCCGAATATAGTCATACGTGCTTATGGAAAAGAACTTGCATGACATCTTTTGTCCTACCCTCCCGTGGCAGCAGGGTCCTAGCGAAAACTAAGGGATATTAAGGCCTCCTTTTAATAGAGTACCAGACCGGACCAAAGCATTAACACATAGTGAATACATGAACTCCTCAAACTACGATCATCACCGGAAGTGGTCCTGATTATTTTCACTTCGGGGTTGCCGGATCATAACACATAGTAGGTGACTATAGACTTGCAAGATAGGATCAAGAACTCACATATATTCATGAAAACATAATAGGTTCAGATCTGAAATCATGGCACTCAGGCCCTAGTGACAAGCATTAAGCATAGCAAAGTCATAGCAACATCAATCTCAGAACATAGTGGATACTAGGGATCAAACCCTAACAAAACTAACTCGATTTCATGATAAATCTCATCCAACCCATTACCATCCAGCAAGCCTACGATGGAATTACTCATGCACAGCGGTGAGCATCATGAAATTGGTGATGGAGGAGGGTGGATGATGACGATGGCGACAGATTACCCTCTCTGTAGCCCCGAACGGACTCCAGATCAGCCCTCCTGAGAGAGTTTAGGGCTTGGCGGCGGCTCCGTATCGTAAAACGTGACGAATCTTTCTCCTTGTTTTTTCCTCCCCGAAGACGAATATATAGAGTTGGAGTTGAGGTCGGAGGAGCTCCAGGGGGCCCACGAGGTAGGGGGCGCGCCCAGGGGGCAGGCGCGCCCCCACCCTCGTGGCTAGGATGTGGGGCCCCTGGTCTTGATATTTTGCCAGTATTTTCTATTATTTCCAAAAATACACTCCATGGAGTTTCAGGTCATTCCGAGAACTTTTGTTTCTGCACATAAATAACACCATGGCAATTCTGCTGAAAACAACGTCAGTCTGGGTTAGTTCCATTCAAATCATGCAAGTTAGAGTCCAAAACAAGGGCAAAAGTGTTTGGAAAAGTAGATACAACGGAGACGTATCAATCGTCGTAGTGCTTAGGCAAAGCCCTGCGCCGGTAGCTTCATCATCACCGTCGTCACGCCGTCGTGCTGACAAAGCTCTCCCTCGACACTCAGTTGGATCGAGATTTCGTGGGACGTCACCGAGCCGAACGTGTGCAGATCGTGGAGGTGCCGTACTTTTGGTACTAGGATTGGTCGGATCGTGAAGACGTACGACTACATCAACCGCTTGTCATAACGCTTGCACTTACGGTCTACAAGGGTGTGTGGAAAACACTCTTCCCTCCCGTTGCTATGCATCACCAAGATAGATCTTGCGTGTGCATATGAAATTATTTGAAATTACTGAGTTCCCCAACAAATTTATGCGGCTAGGGTTGGATGGTTGCCTCCCGCATCCAGGTCCGCAGACTAGTCCCCCCTGTCCGCGGACGTATGCAGGAGGTTTTTTGTGGATTGTCGTTGGAGATGCCCTAAGGAATCTTCGATCAATTTCTATAGATCCAGATAATTTATCCGTTGGTGCTCTCCTGTTCATCCAGGGAGCCATGGCGAGGAGGAAGGAGGAGATGTTGTTGATTTCAGGGGGGCGTGGAGGAGCTCGATCGTCTGCGAGAGATCAATGGGTGGTTTCCGCTGGTCAAGGACCTCAACGATGAGGTGTTCACTCCAATGGCTATGATGGATGGAGAGGAGATGGCAAGGTGCTTCCCCGACTTCCAGCTGCAGCGTGCCATGGCGGTGCTATTGTGGGCAATGATGGAAACAGAGTTACCAAATCCAGTCAAGTGCGACAAGTGGGCGGCCTTCAGATCTCAGAGGTTCGTCCCGCCGTATGGAGGCGAGTTGTAAGTGTGTTGGGAATGCCGACGTCGGGGACAAGTATGCTTCTGATAGTGATCTCCGAGGAGGAGGGGGAGGCGCCGTGAAGGAGGCAGAAGAAGACGATGGTGGTCGCGCCCCCTGGTTGCTCGCCGCGTTTCCCACGTCGCTCCGCCAGGCTCTTGCCCCTCTCCCGTTAGGAGTAGGGTCCCTCTGGCTGGCAGACACTTTTGGGTGCTGACAGGAGACGACTTCGATGACGATTGTGAGGGCCCATCATCAGATTTATCAGGTATCCCAATCGACCCGGCAAAAAATTACAGTCTACCTTGCGTATGGGTGATGATAGATCTGCTTTGAAAACCAGTGATGTTAAAATGAAGGGGGAAAAAGATGCAAAAACAAAATATATATGGTGAATGATCTAGTGACTCATTTTGAATGAAATCATAGGATGAAAATAGGGGGGGGGGCTAACTAGAATAGGTGGTGGTGATAGGAGAACTATTGCTGATGTAGATAATAGAGATCATACATGACTTTTGCTCTCTCGAGCAATGAACATAGGCAAAAGACATGGCAGGGGAAAATGCCCGGTTGTGATAAAATTCAACAAATGGGAGATGATGATGATGTTTTAGATAGTGATTTTGTGATGAAACATGTTGGCACATTTTTTTACAAAGAATCCCTCCTAAATGGGAGATGAATCCCATAGTAGTTGTTGTGCATCCAAAATTTGAATGTTAATTGACATTTGTGGAATTGGGCGTTGTGGTTGAAATGAGGGAATGGGATTCTGGGCTTGAGTTGGGTCTGGTGGAGTAAGGAGTAGAGAGGTGGAACTGGGGAAGAGCCCACAAGAGAGGGATATGGTGGAGGTGGAAAAAGCAAATACGCCTTCTCAGGCCTTTAGGTTTTTAGACCGTCCTTATATTCATGAGCTGGTGGTTGGAGATACCCCGATCTCAGTCAAATTAGAATTTGGAGGTGTGGGGGAGAATATATTGGGGGGGGGGTTGGTAGAGGAGGTTGGCAGGAGATAAACACAGATAGACATAATTTTCAGTACCAGAGGAAAGGATCTGTAGGAGGGGGTCATGGAATTTTTGGGAGAGGCATTGTGGGAGGAAATTACAACAACATCACTAGTGATTTTGTTAGTGTTGGGGAACGTAGTAATTCACGAATTTTCCTATGATCACGCAAGATCTAACTAGGAGATGCATAGCAACGAGAGGGGAGAGTGTGTCCACATACCCTCGTAGACCGAAAGCGGAAGCGTTTAGTAAGGCGGTTGATGTAGTCGAACGTCTTCACGATTCAACCGATCGAGGTACCGAACGTACGACACCTCCGTGTTCAACACACGTTCAGCATGATGATGTCCCTTGAGCTCTTGGTCCAGTTGAGGATGAGGGAGAGTTCCGTCAGCACGACGGCGTGGCGACGGTGATGATGACATTACCGGCGCAGGGCTTCGCCTAAGCACTATGACGATATGACCGAGGTGTTAAACTATGGAGGGGGCACCGCACACGGCTAAGAGATTGTCTGTTGTGCTATTGGGGTGCCCCCTGGCCACGTATATAAAGGAGGGAGGGAGAGAAGCAGCTGGCCAGGAGGGGTGCGCCAAAGGGGGGAGTCCAACTTGGACTCCTAGTCCAAGTAGGATTCCCCCCCCCCCCTTTTCCTTTCTTCCACCGGAAGGAAAGGAAGGAGGGGAGAAGGAGAAGGAAGGAGGGGGGCGTGCCCCCACCCCTTGTACAATTCGGTTTGGGCAGGGGGGAGGCACGTGCCACCTTGTGGCCCTTCTTCCCTCTCTCCGCTAATGCCCACTAAGGCCCATTAACTTCCCCGAGGGGTTCCGGTAACCTCCCGGTACTCTGAAAAATACCCGAATCACTTCGGAACCATTCCGATGTCTGAATATAACCTTCCAATGTATCGATCTCTACCTCTCGACCATTTCGAGACTCCTCGTCATGTCCTTGATCTCATCTGGGACTCTAAAAAAACTTCGGTCATCAAATCACCTAACTCATAATACAAATCATCATCGAACGTTAAGCGTGCGGACCCTACGGGTTTGAGAACTATGTCGACATGACCGAGACACATCTCCGGTCAATAACCATTAGTGGAACCTGGATGCTCATATTGGCTCCTACATATTCTACAAAGATCTTTATCGGTCAAACCGCATAACAACATACGTTATTCCCTTTGTGATCGGTATGTTACTTGCCCGAGATTTGATTGTCAGTATCATTATACCTAGTTCAATCTCGTTACTAGCAAGTCTCTTTACTTGTTCCGTAATGCATCATCCTGCAACTAAATCATTTGTCACATTGCTTGCAAGGCTTATAGTGATGTGCATTACCGAGAGGGCCCAAAGATACCTCTCCGATATTCGGAGTGACAAATCCTAATCTTGATCTATGCCAACCCAACAAACACCTTCGGAGACACCTGTATAGCATCTTTATGATCACCCAGTTACTTTGTGACATTTGATAGCACAGAAGGTGTTCCTCCAGTATTCGGGAGTTGCATAATCTCATAGTCAGAGGAATATGTATAAGTCATGAAGAAAGCAATAGCAATAAAACTTAACGATCATTATGCTAAGCTAACGGATGGGTCTTGTCCATCATATCATTCTCTAATGATGTGTTCTCGTTCATCAAATGACAAGACATGTCTATGGTTAGGAAACTTAACCATCTTTGATTAGTGAGCTAGTCTAGTAGAGGCATACTTGGGACATTCTATTTTGTCTATGTATTCACACATGTACTAAGTTTCCGGTTAATACAATTCTAGCGTGAATAATGAACATTTATCATGATATAAGGAAATATAAATAACTACTTTATTATTGCCTCTAGGGCATATTTCCTTCAGTCTCCCACTTGCACTAGAGTCAATAATCTAGTTCACATCACCATGTGATTTAACACCAATAGTTCACATCGCCATGTGACCAACACCCAAAGGGTTTAATAGAGTCAGTAATCTAGTTCACATTGCCATGTGATTAACACCCAAAGAGTACTAAGGTGTGATCATGTTTTGCTTGTGAGAGAGGTTTAGTCAACGGGTCTACCATATTCAGATCTGTATGTATTTTGCAAATTTTCTATGTCTACAATGCTCTGCATGGAGCTACTCTAGCTAATTGCTCCCACTTTCAATATGTATCTAGATTGAGACTTAGAGTCATCTGGATTAATGTAAAAGCTTGCATCGACGTAACTCTTTACGACAAACTCTTTATCACCTCCATAACCGAGAAATACTTCCTTATTTCTCTTAGGTAACTAAGGATAACTTTGACCATTGTCTAGTGATCCACTCCTGGATTACTATCGTACCCCCTTGCCAAACTCATAGCAAGGTACACAATAGGTCTGGTACACAACATAGCATACTTCATAGAACCTATGACTGAGGCATAGGGAATGGCTTTCATTCTCTTTCTATTTTCTACCGTGGTCGGGTTTTGAGTCTTACTCAAATTCACATCTTACAACTCAGGCAAGAACTCCATCTTTGACTGATCCATTTTGAACTCCTACAAAATCTTATCAAGGTATGTACTCATTGAAAGTCTTATCAAGCGTCTTGATCCATCTTTATAGATCTTGATGCCCAATATGTAAGTAGCTTCACTGAGGTATTTCTTTGAAAAAATCCTTTCAAACACTCCTTTATGCTTTCTAGAAAATTCTACATCATTTCTGATCAACAATTTGTCCTTCACATATACTTATCAGAAAGGTTGTAGTGCTCCCACTCACTTTATTGTAAACATAGGCTTCACCGCAAGTCTGCATAAAACTATATGCTTTGATCAACTCATCAAAGCGTATATTACAACTCTGAGATACTTGCACCAGTCCATAAATGGATCGCTGTAGCTTGCACGCTTTGTTACCACCTTTAGGATCGACAAAACCTTCTAGTTGCATCATATACAACTCTTCTTTAACAAATCGATTAAGGAATGCAGTTTTCACACCCATTTGCGAGATTTCATAATATGCGGCAACTGCTAACATGATTCGGACAGACTTAAGCATCGACACGAGTGAGAAAATCTCATTGTAGTCAACACCTTGAACTTGTCAAAAAAACATTTTTGCGACAATTCGAGCTTTGTAGATAGTAACACTACCATCAGTGTCCGTCTTCCTCTTGAAAATCCATTTATTCTCAATGGCTTGCCGATCATCGGTCAAGTCAACCAAAGTCCATACTGTGTTCTCATACATGGATCCTATCTCAGATTTCATGGCCTCAAGCCATTTTGCGGAATCTGGGCTCATCATCGCTTCCTCATAGTTTGTAGGTTCGTCATGGTCTAGTAACATGACTTCCAGAACAGGATTACCATACCACTTTCGTGCGGATTGTACTCTGGTTGACCTACGAGGTTCGGTAGTAACTTGATCTGAAGTTTCATGATCATCATCATTAACTTCCTCAATAATTGGTGTAGGCATCACTGTAACTGATTTCTACGATGAATCATTTTCCAATTCGAGGGAAGGTACAACTACCTCATCAAGTTCTACTTTCCTCCCACTCACTTCTTTCGAGAGAAACTCCTTCTCTAGAAAGGATCCATTCTTAGCAAAAAATGTCTTGCCTTCGGATCTGTGATAGAAGGTGTACCCAATAGTTTCTTTTGGGTATCCGATGAAGACGCACTTCTCCGATTTGGGTTCGAGCTTATCAGGTTGAAGTTTATTCACATAAGCATCGTAGCACCAAACTTTAAGAAACGACATCTTAGGTTTCTTGCCAAACCATAGTTCATACGGTGTCGTCTCAACGGATTTGAATGGTGCCCTGTTTAACATGAATGCAACTGTTTGTAATGCATAACCCCAAAATTATAATGGTAAATCGGTAAGAGACATCATAGATCGCACCATATCTAATAAAGTACGGTTACGACGTTCAAACACACTATTACGCTATGGTGTTCCAGGTGGCGTGAGTTGTGAAACTATTCCACATTGTTTTAAATGAAGGCCAAACTCGTAACTCAAATATTCGCCTCTGCGATCAGATCATAGAAACTTTACTTTCTTGTTACGACGATTCTCCACTTCACTCTGAATTTTTTGAACTTTTCAAACATTTCAGACTTGTGTTTCATTAAGTAGATATACTCATATCTGCTCCAATCATCTATGAAGGTCAGAAAATAATGATACCTGCCGCGAGCCTCAACACTCATTGGACTGCATACATCGGTATGTATTATTTCCAATAAGTCATTGGCTCGCTCCATTGTTACGGAGAACGGAGTTTTAGTCATCTTGCCCATGATGCGTGGTTCACAAGTATCAAAAGATTCATAATCAGGTGATTCCAAAAGCCCATATGCATGGAGTTTCTTCATGCGCTTTACACCAATATGACTTAAACGGTAGTGCCACAAATAAGTTGCACTATCATTATTAACTTTGCATCTTTTGGCATTAATATTATGAATGTGTGTATTACTACGATCGAGATTCAGTAAACCATTTACATTGGATGTAAGACCATAGAAGGTTTTATTCATGTAAACAGAACAACAATTATTCTCTGACTTAAATGAATAACTGTATCACAATAAACATGATCCAATCATATTCATGCTCAACGTAAACACCAAATAACATTTATTCACGTGGGGGAGCCGGCGAATGTGTCGGCGCCCGAGCGGCCAGGGTGCGTTATTGTAGCGGTATCGTAGGGAGGAGCACTCGTAGTCATGCCCCGGGGATGTAGCCATATCGGCGAACCTCGTTAACAAATCTTGGTGTCATGCTTGTGTGATTGCATGGTCCTTGATAGATCAATGGTGGCCTCAGATTTATTCTAACAAGTGGTATCAGAGCAAGGTTGCAAGGAGGTTACGGATTCGTTGATCTAGAGGAAAAGCTCGGCTTGGGTTAAGGTTGTTCGTAGGAAACGTGTCACCGGCGGAGCGCCATGCGCGGACGAGAAATCGATCTGGAAGCGGACGAGTACAAGAAGCAATCCGGAAGTGAATCACATGACAGCAGTGTACAACGTGTGGCTGGTTTTCGTTGAGATTGGAAGGCAGCAACGGCGTGTCGCGTAAGCAAAAGCATGCGATGACAGATTGATTTTAGCAGATCGGAACGGAAGTCAACAGTGAGTGGCATGGATGAGATCGATTCAACGTGCATGTGCAGCAGTCGATCGTGGTGGCGGCGGTGCGTGGCTGCCCTAGCGTAGCATGTCACTGGGCGCCGCTGCTGGGTCTGGTGTGGCAAGAGTAGTGCGTGGTGGCTTGCTGGCCCATGTGGGGTGATGTCTACTACACAACCTTCTTCTTGTAGACGTTGTTGGGCCTCCAAGTGCAGAGGTTTGTAGGACAGTAGCAAATTTCCCTCAAGTGGATGACCTAAGGTTTATCAATCCGTGGGAGGTGTAGGATGAAGATGGTCTCTCTCAAGCAAACCTGCAACCAAATAGCAAGGAGTCCCTTGTGTCCCCAACACACCCAATACAATGGTAAATTTTATAGGTGCACTAGTTCGGCGAAGAGATGGTGATACAAATACAATATGGATGGTAGATATAGGTTTTTGTAATCTGAAAATATAAAAACAGCAAGGTAGGAAGTGGTAAAAGTGAGCCTAAACGGTATTGCAATGCTAGGAAATAAGGCCTAGGGTTCATACTTTCACTAGTGCAAGTTCTCTCAACAATAATAACATAATTGGATCATATAACTATCGCTCAAGATGCAAGAAAGAGTCACTCCAAAGTCACTAATAGCGGAGGACAAACAAAGAGATTATGGTAGGGTATGAAACCACCTCAAAGTTATCCTTTCTGATCAATCTATCATAGAGTTCGTACTAGAATAACACCTTAAGACACAAATCAACCAAAACCCTAATGTCACCTAGATACTCCAATGTCACCTCAAGTATCCGTGGGTATGGTTATACGATATGCATCACACAATCTCAGACTCATCTATTCAACCAATACAAAGAACTTCAAAGAGTGCCCCAAAGTTTCTACTGGAGAGTCAAGACAAAAAAGTGTGCCAACCCCTATGCATAAGTTCACGAGGTCACGGAACTCTCAAGTTGATCACCAAAACATACATCAAGTGGATCACGTGATATCCCATTGTCACCACAGATAAGAACATGCAAGACATACATCAAGTGTTCTCAAATCCTTAAAGACTCAATCCGATAAGATAACTTCAAAGGGAAAACTCAATTCATCACAAGAGAGTAGAGGGGGAGTGAAAGTGCGTTATATCGACTAGAGGGGGGGGGGGTGAATAGGCGATTTTTATGAAAGTCTTCAAAACGTGGAAGTTATGAAGACAAACAGTAGAGATATGCCTATTACTATGCAGCGGAAGTTAGACTACACTAGGCAAGCTATGGTCAAGTATCAACAGAGTGAAAGCACAGTGACAAATAGCTGTAGTGTAATTGGGATCAGGTAGGAAGATACTATGAAGCCAAACAGATCATACACTCGCGTTGTGAAGACAAAAGATAGAACAGACACGCAATGACTTCACAATGAGTGATCAGTAAGTAAAAGGAAGTGAAGATGAACCAGTGACTCGTTGAAGACAATGATGTGTTGGACCAGTTCCAGTTGCTGTGACAACTGTACGTCTGGTTGGAGCGGCTAGGTATTTAAACCTTAGGACACACAGTCCCGGACACCTAGTCCTGAACACGCAGCTCAGGACACGAAGTCCTCTCCATATTCTCCTTGAGCTAAGGTCAGATAGTCCTCGCCCAATCACTCTGGTAAGTCTTCAAGGTAGACTCCCAAACCTTCACAGACTTCGTTCACTGGCAATCCACAATGTCTCTTGGATGAACGCGACGCCTAACCGTCTGGGGATGCATAGTCCTCAAGTGTAATAAGTCTTCAGATCACACAGACAAGAAGACTTAAGTGATGCCCAATGTTCTCTGGCTCTGGGTGGTTAGGGCTTTATCCTCGCAAGGAATTCTCTCTCTCAAAGGCTTCGAGGTGGGTTGCTCTCAAACGACAAAAGCCGTACTTTCAATCTAAGCAGCCAACCATTTATGGTTGTAGGGGGTGGGCTATTTATAGCCACTTGGCAACCCGACCTGATTTGTCCGAAATGACCCTGGGTCACTAAGAAACTGACACGTGTCTCAACGGTCAGATTTCAAACTCTCATGGCAACTTTACTTGGGCTACAAGCAAAGCTGACTTGTCCGGCTCTGGACAAGATTCTCTCTCATTGTCTTCACTCGAAGACATAGGTTTTTGGTTTAGGCATCACTTCAGTCATTCTAACTGGTTCTCCTGGACCCCACTTAATAGTACGGTGGTTCCTATGACTCAACACAAAAGAAAAAGAACTACGAAAGATCTAAGTCTTCGAGCTCCATAGGCTTCATAACGTGTCTTCTTTTGTCATAGTCTTCAAT